>NW_028293023.1:0-24313 GCF_964252035.2 Podarcis erhardii | reverse complement strand
GCACAATACATTGGTGTACCTACATTTTGTGGATCTAGCTACATATTTGGTTCTTGCGTGTATGTATGTATGCATATATATATTTGTTTACGTATGTATACTTACGTATTCAATTGTAAGCATGTACGGATTCGAGTCTGCGAAGGAATTTTTCTACATAAACTTTGTGAGCAACTTCCAGTATGTGTTTACGCGAGATGCAACGATGTGAAAATCGTAGCTGATTTTTTGCTATGGCAAAATTTGGCTACTGTTAGGATTTACGTCCATGCAGATATACCTACACATAGAATATAAGAACCGTTCGTCCAAGGAGAATAAACGCGAAAAGGAATTTCAAGAAGAGTGCTATCACACTACATATCAGTATTTTCATAAAAAGTCCAACGAATCGGACAATACATGAAACGGAATTTATTGGACTCACTCAGAGACTTTTGTACGTGCAAAGAGTTTTCTTTCACAACATACCGCATGTGAAAAGCAGCAATTGAAATCGAAACAACACACGAAACGCATATTTTTTAACTCACTCAGAGGGACTTTTGCACGAGCGAAGGGTTTTCTTCCACAACGTACCACATGTGAAAAGCAGCACCTGAATTAGGGGTGGAGAAGCCAACGACGTAGCCGCCGACGTCCTAGACATCAACCGACCATAGGACATTTGTGCGGTAATTTCTCATGCGGGAACTTGAGCAAGAGTAACGAAACCTACTAGGCATGCAATATGAAGATCTCTTGAAGCATGGCTTTAGCTGCTGCGTATGAATTTATACATATATATATATATATATGTATATATATATGTGCATATTCCTACTTATGTGGGCGTCATCGCCTTGACAGCTCAAATTTCTTTATTCTCCAGTATCAAGGACTGCTCTCTAAATTGTCTAAAAGAAGATCAGTCAAAGGCTTCATTTATATCGCCAATTCTACCGGAACGAGGATCGACGGATTCACATTTTTGTACCCGTATTAGCAAACAATCGGCAAAATTCACACTAAAGCATCATGATGAGAGAAAACTGGTGTACTAACCTACATTATGTTTATATTCAGCAAATCTGCATTATTACAGCATGCTGATGCTTCTCCTCCCATAGCTATAAAGTGCCGCCATGCACGTTTAAAACTACAACCTACGCGACGATAAAGACGTGTAAATTGATGACAACATAACTTACTACTTAGAGCATACATGTATTCATATACGTAGAGCTATACTTACACACTTGTTTATTTGTCTGGTTCTCGTAGCGTAGATGCGGCGACTGTGTGACGACCGCTGACGTCTACTGTCCAAACCTGCAAATATGCAAGAGAATTCTTGGAGGCTATTGGGTGTAAGTCGCATCTTTTAATGAGCAGCCTGACAGACGTCGACGCTTTCGATCGATTCGAAATATGAGCAGCCTTACAGCCGCTCGTGTTCAGTGAAGAAGTTTATGAAAAGGAGATTTTTCGCGCTAACTGTTAGTCAGCCACTGTGAAAGGATTCCCATCCACATATATATCTGACATTGCAAAAGTGGAGCTGTCGATGATGCCGCATTTTTTGCTGCTTCTGCGTTAGCAGCGACAGAGACATGTTCGGCAGCGACCATTGGGTGCTCGTAGAGCAACATGAGTACACTGTATCAAAACCATTCGGGAGCAACCAGACGATAAGCCGTCCCTTCTTCTCCACGCCTATAATGTGTTGGGCAGCAGCTGCTCCATACACTTAATCGAAAGCGACAAAAGCTCTAGGAATTCCGCTGCTAGCAGCAGCCTGGACGTCCACTGCAATTGCAGCAAACTCTGCAGCTGCTATTCTCTTCCCCCGTTTCTACCCGCGTCTGCCTCAATTGAAATCAATCGGCGTAAACGCGATTCCTTTACCGATATAGCTGAACGTAGCAGTAGTGTTTGAGTACAAGTTTTCACGTTTACATGTCAAACGTATCCGTGGATGTTTACCACCACTATATATACTCATATGAATAAATTCCATAAATATGCACATGCATATTTCTCAAAAAACCATACGTATATACATATATATACCTATGTATATACGTACACATATTCGTATGTATAATTGGATGTTCTCAGTCAGCTTACTTCTCCACGTGATGTTGCTGCTGCTTTCGCTGCTCTTGCTCAGATTTCGCAATACCGACGCTTATTCAGCTTTGCTAGCAAAGCACTCTACTATATATACAAGGACTGATGCATCCACTTCGCCGCTCGTTAGCTACGACATCTCACAGCTGCAATTGCCCATTGTAATTGTATTTCTTGCCCGGCTTCCGCAGAGAGGGTTTCAGACAATACTAACCTTGGTTGACTTGCCTTCATGAGTGAACGCTGTACATGCGTAATGTTCCGCTATGCTTTCCGGACATTCCCAACGGCTTTTCTAATGTAATCCACCTAAATGCTATTCCTTCGCGCTTGCCTTTGCTCTCTTCTTCTCGCGAGTTGCCCTGTTGCTGCTGTGCTGCCGCAGATGCAGGGGAACCGAATATATGGAGTGACGAAGTACTACGGTTTTACGTAATTGTTCGACTCCAGACCTTGCCCGTGTGTACCACTCCACACGCTTTTCTGCTAACTAGTAGCCAACTCATTCCCGCTCCGGCCTTTTCGCCGCTGAAAAATATCGTCTGATCAATGCAGCTGCAGGTAGTCGCTGATAAGTGTTTTTGCTGGCAATTCTGCTGCCACCGCTGACTTTCCTGACCGTTCTTCTGCCACTTTCTAACTATGCTGTGAACCTCATCGGCGCTGACACTCTTACTTCATTGATCTGGTTTGAATAATGGTGCAGCAGACAGCCTAAGTGCACTGGTCGCGTGGTCAAAAATGCAGTCGATTTCTTTAATTCGCAAGTAGGAACAGCCACACACAACTTTTATACCTAGGATCAAGTTTACCTGCTAGCATCTCTAAGCAGTTCGTGTCCTTCAGCATACACAGTTGCGTTGCTGACTAAATAATGGTTAGCACATGTGAAAATATTTACAACTTCTTATAGGTCGTTGCCCGCGTCAAAACAGGCTACGGTATTTCAGCGCAAAAGTAAAAGTGTACAGTCACGCACCGCAGTGAGCGGGGAAACTTTCCAAGAAAGTCACGACTGAAGATTTGCAGGAAAATGATTGATCATTGCGTCCATGCCCAGAAGCGCTTAAGAAATGCGGGAGTCACTTCATACCGCTTAAGCTTGCATTTGACATGGCATGCAAGAAAATGAGTAAACAAACGGTTAGATACAGCAAACGGAAGCGATTAAACGTACACATACGCAACTATAAGTAATTGTGTCGTATATATCTTTCTGGCAAAAGAGTTCAAATGGAGACAAACGAAACACTCGATTATTCAGTCTCTTTCAGCTGTCTTTCGTTCACAGCTGTGGATCACGATTCTCTCAACTTACAATGACCATTGAGAGGATTTCTGGATCCCTGATGCATGAATGAATGAGAATGACAACCCCACAAGATTTCGACTTGCCCTAATTGATTTCATAATTTGACCCGTCTTTTTTCCGTCATACGCATATTCGTATGTGAGCTTGTGTGTGCATTTGTATGCAGGTCTGTTTCAAGCTTACAACCAATGATTAAAGTGTAGCTCTGTGGAATGCAAGCGGGTATGGGTGCGCAAGTTTGGGTTGGTCTAGTGAATGGGTTGACAGTAACTGTCATGGGTGCGTTTGCTAGTATTGGCAAGTCTTTCTAATATGTATGGTGCTTGCTTTGAATTTATCGTAATTAGCTTTCGTAGTGCAGGTTCATTTGTAAAAAACCGAAAGGGTTCAAAGAAGAAGAGCTCCACAGTCCACCTGTGGGGATGCACCACATATGATTTACGCTGAATTTCAACCACCTAGCAACGTTGCCCGGACCGAAAATGTACACGCGGTACTAGGGACGCCGTAGTTGACCAGCCTGAATTGATAATAGAAGAACTCTTTGCTAACTCTCTACCTTTGTTATTGCAGTAATAGATTAAGGCAATATACGAAAGGTAACGTCCATGGTGTAGCTCGTAAGACCCGTTCGTTTTCCACTGAAGTATTGTCTCTAAATGCCGACTTGTTTATATGACGAGGCACTGATCAATATCAGCGAGCCTCCGGCGAAAAGAACATCATTCCGCTGCCGTATACAACGTTGTACGCATACACGGTTGTCATCTTCATGAGGAAGTCGTCACACATGTAATTCTAGTATGTGTCTGAGTATACATATTCCATACAGACCCTGGGGTGCATGAGTGCTTGTGGTTCAAAAACTCGATCATTCATATACTTATAAATCTACATATGCGGAAGCAGGTTGACGTGCTTCATGTGTTGAAGTGGGTTATATAGTGAGGATAATACAAGTTATATCCTACAAACTTATATATATATATATATGTATACATATATATATTGACAAATACTGGTGCACTTGAAGCTCTCTCTCTCTCTCTCTCTCTCTCTCTCTCTCTCTCTCTGCATATAATATATATATATATATATATATATATATATATATTTTCTGTTTATATGTATACTATTTGCTGTCACTGTACTTGTCCAAAAGAGAAATGCTATCATGCAAGTCACGATTTGAAGCGAATGTCGAAATCACGGCCTTCTGACAAGGCAGGCTTTCTGCTCATTGCAGAATACGCGGGTGGATACGCATCGCTTTTCAGAACATAATCTGGTACAAAATTGTATGTACAAATGAATCTGCACATACAGCTTTACAGACAATGATATGTCTGTAGTTCTCATAATATGTACCCATATAGTTGCTATATGTATATATATATATATATATATAAAATATTTTTTTTTTTTCTTTTTTTTCTTATGTATATATACGCCAATGACACAAAGTTCTTCATACAAATATTTACAGCCGGCAAAGCCACGTATCTTTTTTTTTAAAAGTGTGAACATTTGTAAATTGGCGTTTGTCTAATAGAGCAGCATCGCTATAAATGTACATAACATACTATATTCATAAATAGAAAGTGTACATAACAGTAAGATACTATATTCATAAATAGCGTGCTCTCCACATACAGACTAGAACCGTTCGTGTTACGTTGAAAAGCTATAGAGAGTAAAAGAGCTACGGTAAGAGAGAGAGTTCAAAACAGTTCATAAGTTGGTTGTTCATGGTACGCGGAGAATACTGCTAACGGCTTCCGAGCGTATCAAACGAATGATTATAGAACAATACTCAGCACCATATTGAGCCAGGTTACTCTACTATAATTTCTGAAAGCACCAGATGATCCCTCCTTTTGCTCATGATTAAACGGCTTCTACCTCGATTTCTCAGAAGTGTACGCACTTCCTCTTCAGAGGACTCGTGCAGCAGATCATCCCGCCGCACGTCACAGGCCTTCTAGTTAACAGTTGTACTCTATTCGAGTACGACCAGATAAAAAATTCGTTCACAGCAAGGGCGAATGTAGGCAAGACATACAAGGACGATTTGTCCGTCAAGTTGCACTTTGATATGGCTCTTATTGACTTTGAACGTTACGTATAGCTTTGCGCCATGGAGTACTGAGCCTTACCGACGCTGGAAAAGACTTTACTCGGAACTCCAGAAATTTCCACCTAGCGAATAAGTATGTTAAGCAAACAAAAGCAAACTCTAACTCCTTTACCGTATTCGGCAGTATGTACGTGGTGAACGTGCGATCCTATCCATTGAACAAATGTCAGTCACGTTGAGCAGCTAGCTCCAGCGCTTATCGGCCCAGTCCATGTGCCGCATGAAAGTTTATGGTAGTTAGCATGTTTACGGTTGTGGCTGTATGCACGAGTCTGGCACGTTTTCTGCTGCGGTCAAAAGAAAGCATAAGCCTTATTAATTTTTCCGCTTTGAGAATAGCAAATGCTGCTGACCTTCAAAAAATTTATTGTATGGCAATTGGATCGGTTAACGTTGTTGTCATTTACGCCCGACATATATACAAGTCCGCGTATATCCAGGTTCACGCAGCGAAGATCAAATGTTGAGAAACCGTATTGCATTTAGCCTGATTGTCATCAATGGAAGCGGAATGGTCTACCTGACATTTGATGTTTGCTAGAAGGGGCATACAGCATTTCCTCGAACAAGCGGACTAGCAGTGATGTGTGTTTTCTCACGGAAATATTATTCACCCGGTAGCATTGGGCTTCTCTCTTCGTTCGCTTTCGTCCGTTCAGGCACAGGCACGCCTTCATGCATTATATAGCTCACGTAGACTAAGACGAGTTTACCCAAATTTGCGTAATGCTGCTTCCTACCGTCATGTTAAAGTCTGTTCGACAATTGTCTCGTTTTGATAATGTATATGTGTAATCTAAGTTTTTAACCCTTTGAGAGGCATGTTTTGGCGGCTCTCACTCCCACTTTCCTCTTCAGGTGATTCTCTTCACTCCCTTTGAACACCTTTCTTTCTAAAGTAGAACCGTTTTTCCAGACACATTTCAAACATAGACCCCTACGCAATTATCTTAACCTCTTTTCCTATTTTTACATGCTTACCCATCTTATAATCCTTTTTATGCACCGAAAACATACACTTCTTCCCCAGCGTACATTTCATTGAACACTTCCAGACTTCTAGTGTATCATTGTCTTTTGGGCTTTCTAAAAAAGAGCTCTGATATTTGATATACTTCACCTTAACAGCTCGAACTGTCCACGCTGGTAATCTGCGTTGAATCTATGCAAATATGTATGCTTTTCCACAATTATCTTCATCCGTAATGTTGGCTTCTCCTTATACACCCCGCCATTAACGACGAGATTTGTAAATCTTAACTCTGTCAATAATAAGACGCAGTGCATGAAGTGAGATTCCAAATGCCATACTTGTGATATATATATATATATATATATACATATGTATATAGCCTATTTGTGAGTTTCTTCTTGAAAAAAATGGCGACTGCAATGTCAGCACAGCACGCAGGCCAACGTCTCAGACAACTAATGCAGAAAAAAACAGTAATGCTGCCGGGCGCTTTTTGCGGATTAGTTGGACGCTTAGCAGCAGATGCAGGTTTTCAAGGAATTTATGTTTCAGGAGGAGCGCTGAGTGCTTTGAAGGGGGTGCCCGACATTGGCCTCCTTTCGATAGACGATTTCACGACAGCTATCGCCCAGATCACTTCTGTATGCTCTTTACCTGTTCTTTCGGGTAATGTAATAGAAAGACTAAACATATACGCAAGGAGAATCACGTACGTGCCTTGTTGCAAATATATATATATATATATGAATACTTTTTTCCGGCAGCCATCCGAGAAGATGAAATTCCTCTGGAGAAGTTGATTTTTCCCATAGTTTTTTGAGTGTGATAGACCAAGTCTATACACATAGAGTTCAATGTGCCTATCTATATCTATAACTATATATATATATATGTGTACGTACATTATCTTTCAATCAGAATTTGATTCTTGCTAGAGAGCATCTAGCGACTTACGTGTATCTTTAGCTGGTTTTGTAGTAGTGTGAAGCAACGCGTTGACAAGGTACCTATACGCCATATGTACTTCTAATGAAGTTTACATCGATAAGCTACTTGTCTCAAATGCTTTGAAACCAAAACGTGAACTATTCTTCCTGCAGCGATGGCGTGGTGCTTTGCTATATTTTACTATTTAAGGTAGTCAAATGGTTTCCTCTCTGGCTGCTCAGGCGACTGATCAGTGGAGAACCCAACTGCTGCTGCACATAGTAGCAAATTTCCCCTGCTGTCGTGAAATTTAATCTTAGGTGGAGTTCAAGGGGACAGCGACGAATAAAACGAAGTTCATACGTACATAGATACACATATTGTATTTATAGATGTGGAGACAGAAAAGAACAAGGAACTTTTGACTTGAGCACATATAATATATCATGTGATAGAAGCACAGAAATATCCATATGTATATCTATATCTATATAATATATATATATATATATATATATATTTGTACATGTAAAATTGAATAGTAGAGATTGACGCATGCGACTACACTTGTTGAATTACTCCTTTTTACACTAGTGAGAACCGCTTGTTTAGGTCGAGAAGGCCACTGCTACCCCTGATATTTTGTTCTGAAAGACGTATGGGAACGCTTGTATTCGCAGCTGCAGAAATGGTTTGTCGTTGTCTGTCCTCAGCTTACTCGACAGTCGTGTACTTGTCTCTGACAGCGAGTGCTGATACCCAGATGCTTGGAGCGTTGAGTGAGCTTGAGTAATTCTGAAGTGAAAAACTCTGCTTTAACCGCTGTCTGTGCTTATGCCATGCTAGAATGAATTCTATGGCTGTTTATGTTTGTTCACATGGCCTTCTCATTGTTTTTGTCACCGTTTTGCACTCTGCCAGTGGCAAAGAGACAGCGGAGAGTCAGCTCCAATTATATATATTTGTAAGCATGTAGGAAAGTTAAGAATATGAATCAAATACTTTATGAACGTATTTATACGCTAAATGAATATATAAATATACATATATATATATATATATATATACCTAAATTAAAACGCATTTAGACTCTATATTACAAGGTATATTTGTATATATGTACTTGGAACTAATCGTCTTTCGCAGCTTTATTATCGGCCGCTTTTTGAGCAGAAAGAGACATTCGCATTAGCGAGACTGACAGGAGCACATATATATATGTATATATATATATATATATATATATATATATATAAACGCGAATCATACATACGTAGAACTGCTTTTTTCAAACATCCTCTTATTCTCACAGATGCAGACACAGGGTTTGGCGGGCCGGAAAACGTCAGCCGCGCAGTGTATTTGTACAATCGAGCAGGAGCAGCTGGCCTGCATATTGAGGACCAAGCTTTCCCCAAAACGATGTGGACACTTGGAGGGCAAAAGCCTAATATCCACTGAAGAAATGGAGGAAAAAATTCGTGCTGCTGCAGCTGCCTCTCAGGCGTGCTCTAACGGAGACTTTATTATCTGCGCGAGAACCGACGCACGAGGAGTCAAAGGTCAAATTTGTTCCTATGTACACATGTATAGCTATAGATACACATATATATATATATATATATATATATATATATATATATATATATATATATGTATATATATGTATTATATAAACAACATGCGGCACAACATGTAACATGTTTCAATGGGAATAGCATTATATACTTGCGTACGTCTTTTATCATATGAGCATGCTATATACATATGTATATATATGCATCTATACGTGTATACGAATATCTACGAATCATAGGGCATAGTTGATGCATGCGATATTTTCAGCATCTTTTGATGAAAGCATAAGAGTGGATTGAAAGCTCTTCTATGGTTGTTTTTTACCTAATTGAAGGAAACAGTTACTTCTGAAGTTCACGTTGACTGGATGCGTTGATTGTTTTTCTCTTTTTTTTTTTTTTTTTGTACCTATATAAATTTCAAGCATAGATGTCTGTTACAGCTCAAATATCAACATTATTTAAATATTTATATATATATAATTATATACACGCGTGAATTTGTCTGATTCTTGATTTTAAAAACAGATTTGGATGAGGCAGTGAAGCGCGCTGTGGTTTACGTCCGCGCAGGAGCCGATATGATCTTCCCAGAAGGCCTACAAAATGAGGTTTGCACTTGCTTGTATTTACTTCCATGTAGGATCAAATGTGGGCGTCTATCCAGTATATATCGTGGGTGTATTTTTATTGATGCACTAAATTTTATGGCAATGGTTTTTTTTTTGTGTATGCAGGTGTTAGTAACCGCATGCGTGTCTGTATATAACTGTGAATGCATCCTGAACGACACGTTTCGAGCGAAGATCGGTTCTTGAATGCCCTATTACCGGGCTTGTATCTATTCTATACTTACAATTGTGATGAACCGTGCAGCTGTGTTCTCAGCTGTGCCTGTTATTCGAGCGTCATAATAACATGCTTGGTGTGCATTGTATCGAGATGGTCTCCAGTTATTTTCACTATTGTACAACTCATCCACATTTGAGAACCATGTACTAGGGTGCAGAGATCCGGACTTCACGCACATACACAATTCAGGGTATGTGTAGTATTATTTTTGTGTAGAATATGGCTGAGACATTGACTATATATATATATATATGTAGAGAGAGAGAGAGAGGGAGATACGTTAGGGCCGAATATCGGTTGGCGAAGTAAGCGGATGCTAGTGGAGCGTCGTAATATATCCTTGTGCTGCCTTCATTTTTTCCGTGTCTGAGTCGAGAAAATCTAGCATACGGCTTGTGGGTCATTTGGAGCGATGGACCAGCGCGTTCGAAATGGCATCCTCGTTTCTACATTTTCTTACGCAGCTAAACATAGACATATAGAAGGTGTATATGAATATACATTTATGTGTACATATCTACTTACTCGTAAGGACCTTTCATGTATATTTGTAAAGTAGATGGCAAACAATGGCTTTTGTGCTTTCCATTGTACAGATTGAATTCCGCGCGTTTGCAGAGGCTTTGTCAGTGATTCCGGGAAAAGCGCCCTTCGGTGGGCCTTATTTAATGGCGAATATGACGGAATTTGGAAAAACTCAGTTGATTCGTCTTTCTACGTTTGAATCTCTCGGGTATCACTGCGTTATCTATCCTGTATCAACTCTGCGTATCGCTATGAAAGCAGTACAGGTAAGATTTTTCCTTCATCTAGGCTTCTGCTGTCTTTTTCACTCTCCTCACACTTGAGCGTTGTGCAAAGTTTCATAATAAAGACTCCTGTCAGTTGATATAGACGCGTTTATACAAGTATGACTGTAACTGATGTTGTCATATTTACGCACTACATTAGAACTGCTCTTCTTTAAAATATTTTTTTCGTGTCGTCATAAGTGCTAGTTTTAAGCAATCGCTTCGTTTCTGCTGAATTCTGGGAATATCTTGAATACATGTATATTCGGATCTATATGCATTAGAATGCGTTTAGATTTCCTAGAGAGCTTCGTCAACTTTCTGGATATATATTGTTCTTTTTCGTGGCCATGAGAACTTAGTTGCATGAAGGTTTTCGGCTTGTTCATCTGGTCCACGTTCGTGTTAAGGTCATTTTTGCTAATTGGAGGCACACTCAGGCATAAAGGTGTACTCTACTACATGACAATCGCTCTTTTCTACAAAATTCAGATCTCATGTTTTATGATCGCCTACGTGCAAACATGAATTGTTTTCGACGTTCTTGTTTACCCTCATTTTTTGAATGATCTTTTTCCTGAAGGACGCACTGATAGATTTGAAGAAAAACGGGTCTCTGGCGGAGTCGTTGTCAAAGATGCAGACGCGTCAAGTAAGATTTTTGTTCTTATATAGATGTACGCAAATTTTTTAAGTCAGATGGGACTCTATGATGTGAATTATAAACCTAACCCAAATGAACATGATATGTATTTTCAGATATAGAAGTTCTAGCAGCAGGGTATATCATACTAAACAAATACACGTGTATTCGTGTGACTTTTGCTACCTACTTCTACGTACGCTATCACACGTACATGCGATGCGTAAAGAACTCTATTATTCCTAACAAACTTTTAGGTGTGTTATAATCACCGCAAATACATAAATGTATATAGGCATATAGTTTATCTTTTTGTTTATATATATGTGTACACTTCTGCGCACTGACTACCCCGGAACAAAGGTAAACAACTAAAACAACGCTCATGTAGTGTTAATTCTTGTCCACTGGTTCTGAACGTGCACGAATTGACTGCTCTCTATACATTTATATTATATATATGTATATATTGCTATGTATGTTTACAACCACCACGAATACTTCATGATTTTTACAGTGTGTTCAATCGAGCTCCGATTAAGAAGGGCGCGCCGGCCCGCACATTGATGGTTCATGACGACGCTCAGAATTTATATTGCAAGGGCAGCGCCATCATTCACCGCAGCAGAAAAGCTCATTTCTCTACAAATGGAACCTATTAGAACATATATGAGTATTTGTGATATGACTACACATAACAGAACGCAGAGGATGATTTTCTGTTTAAGAAGGATGATAGCGAATTTAGAAGCTCAGCTATTCTTCCCTGTTGCTTGAAATTGTATTCGTCACAAACTTGAATTCTGCAGATAAGCGGACAAACTTTATAATGTAGAAGAGTTAATCTATTCTGTCTTATAGTTATGATAGAAGCGCATTTCATTACTATGCTACTTTCCTCCCAGGAATTGTACACCTCGCTCAAGTATGTTCCGGGAAACCCCTGGCAGTATCCAACACCGTCTTGTCCTGCGGAAGACGACGTCTCCCAAAAATAGGTATAGCTGAGTATGGAAAATGTGTTGTAAAAATTGCAGCTTGCCGTCTTTTGGGTATCTGAGGTGGTTAAAGAGGTATTCGAGCGCCACAGCGACTAATTCTCTGCAAAGATCTGTTTTGAAAAGAACAATCTGGTAGTACTAAGGGGCGTGCGCCCTTCAAATGTGTACGATGGGAGTGTATTTTGCAACAAATGCATCCACATCTCGCTTTTTTGACTGGTCAGTGAGATCACACGTACGCAAGCATGACACAGGTTACATTTTGTTGTTCGGGAAATGTCTTTTCACTCTTTGCAGTTGTAAAAAATGAAAGGTTTCTTGTGGCAGAAATAATTTTGAATGCTGTTACAGCCAATGGGACCTGTACGATTTATATTCTGATGTGAAAAAAAATTCTTTGGTACATATTCTATACTACACTGATAGTAAAGTTTCGCTACTCGAATATGAACCGACTGGAAAAAACGATCATTTTCACTTACATCAGGGAAGAGCGTCGAAATTTACTAGCGCCGGTGAAAACTCATTCGCTACAACACCACTCCCATAATTCACTCCCACAAGTTAGTTAACAATTTACATTGCTTTGACCGCAAGAAATAGAAACCTTCCATTTTGCATGTACTACGGTACAAGCGTGAGTTTGCGACAGCAAATTCAGTTATTGCGCCGTTATACAGGAAATGACTACCTGTTGTATCAACATATCCGCAGGATGTCGGATTAGTGTGAATGCGCCGTTGATCTTTCATGAGAGTTGTACAAAGTATGAATGCTACCGAAGCGGCATAAAGATAATCATATTACGTCTCGCCATAGACGAAGAAGCAAAAAAGAAAAAAAGAATCCGTGCTCAGAAACATACTGCTTTTGCATCAAACTAACGATTTGCCCAAACGGCAAATGATTGAGGCCTTTCCAAAAAACAAATGATTTTGATATGTTCGCGCAACCGCATACATGACTTGAATATAACTCTTTACGACGCACGTTTATCATCAGTTTTTGAAAAACTCGAGAAATACGAGGCCATACAATACAGCCTGAATTATTCAGTGCTCAGATCGACGTAATTCTACTTTCCCCGGTACATAAATTATCTACTTTGTACGCCGATATAATCAAATCTGTGCAGAATGATCTTACCATTGAATAAAATCTGCTGATAGATTGCGAAATGTCGCTCACGCCCAGACACTAGCTAATACATTTTTTTTAAGTTTACGTCATCAATGTTAGAAGAAATCATGACACCAGCGACATGCTCGCTACCATAAGATACAGCAGCGAGCTCACTGGGTGTACAGAGCATGATCATAACTATCTAGATTGCAATCTCGGAACCGCACACGATAGTCTGTGATTGAATAGACAAAATCGCAGCGTGTATATATAATCCCAAAAAATTCTCTGTATCTTGACATTACAATTTGTCGCTTTTCTCAAACAATACACACATCTGTTTTGCATCCATCTGGACGTAGCAGAAGAATACTCAGTGAACGAAAACATGCTCAGAAATAAAAGAAGTGCTGGCTATACGTAATTTCCATGATATGATGAGAACGTCTAACCACATCTTACATTACGAAATACACCTGACATACACACACTCTTTTACACTCAATAGAAATTCAAAGCGAAGAAACGCTGCACCAGAACACGCAAGTCCTGACCCTGTTTTTCGAAGGTAACACCAGTATTTAGAATTGAAGTGTCTTTGTATAGATGGTATTATCACGCTTAGCCACTGTGCTCCTCTTCAGTGTAGAAAACATTCAAACCCCCCTTGCCAACGGAAAACGCCGTGGCATAGCAAAAACAAGCTACCTACCTCTGGGAAGACAGAAGCATCGCTCAGATTGCCACTGTCAGATAGTGCATGTAGGTGAGGAGAGTAGCAAACAGGCCTTTGACTGATTAGACAATTGTAAAATGGATTATCTGCTGGGTGTTAACTTAGCAACTTAATGACTCATTAATCAGCTGATATACGAAACACCGTGGTAAGCCGGCTGCGGCATAGATGCGGGAAAATCCTCTCTCTCTCTCTCTCTAAATAAATAAATATATATATGTTTTGCGAAGTGAGCAATAATCCTGCCGGTTGATTATGGTATCAAACTTAGTGAAGATGTTGTGTTCTTTCACGCCAGAAGTTGTACATCGAGTGCAGTATCAGAGAATACGTGCAATTTCCAAGGCCTAGCTTTTGGATCCTGTGACATTTGCATCATTGAAGGATTTCCTGCACGGTTGTTGTGGGAGCGGCTCATCGACTCACGTTGTGCGGTTGACAAAAAAACCACATAAGGCGTTCGCGGATCTTTCAGCTCCATCAGCGTCACATTCACCGCTCCCTGCGTAAAATCAGACACAAAAAGAGGCTGATACACGAAATAGGGGCCAAAATACGTATACAAACAAGCATAGATACAGAACTAGGAAAAGTGCATGCACTGCCAAAACAGGTGGTAGAAGTATGAGTGTTACCAAGGCTGCGTAGAAAACAGTACACAGATTAATGATAGCCGCATCACCACTGAACCTAGCCTCGACTGTATATGTGTATGTTTCCACATTGACAACCGTTGTAGATTGCTCACGGCACTCAACATTATCAGAAACAACAAGCATCAGTTAATTTTTGAGAATTGCCCACCGAAAACGGCTTTTGTCTTCCTAGAGCATATCGATACGATCTATTACTGGAAGACAAAAAGAAAAGTGATTTCCAGCAGCACGTGTACGTAAAGAGCGAGCAAAACCCCTTTGAGACATGCTTCTGCTACTGATACATGTTCATGACACAACTTCAGAGCATAACTTAAAAACGCCCACTGCTTTCAGTAATAGCGCAAATAGTATACTGGAAGGATATATGGTATGATTTCGAAGATATCGACGCACGCATAATATGTGCATATGCACAGTACGCATATAAGCATACCGTGAACAACGATAAGTTCGGTTTTTCTTGATAGACCTACACTTTTTCCATACACAAAAATATTCCTTACTCTTTTATATAGCACGGGAAGCACGGAAAAGTATCACACATACTTGCCGTCTGCACTTAGCAAATTAAACACGTATTTCATACTATATATATATATATAATTTGAAATACGAACACAGCAGAAATCTGGAAGTTGGATGAGTGATACTACTACAGTCATACATGTTTTTGAAAAAAATCTTGAGCAGCAGAGGACGCAGTATGCCCGTCTTCGCTTAGTCCGCCGTCAAGGTCGCTGCGTGTGATCAGCTGCAGCTTCTTGTTGCTGCTTTTGTTTCCGTTGCTCCAGCTGCTGCTACTTTTGCTTTCCAGCATCTGCTGCTGCTGTTGTGCACGCAACAACTCCACATATCGATAAACGGTGAGAGATGGGCAAATATCACCAGGCTGAGGCAGACTGGTCAGCTGTAGGCGCAGAGCCACCTGTAATACAGCACCGACAGTGAAACTAGAACGCCGCAATGTCGTCACCAAAAGCAACTTTGACTGCTTGAACAGATCTTCTCAAAATTCATACAGTGACACAGTCGACTAATATAGTCGTATACAACAACCATATAAACTTGCCATGTACGTGTATACTTACATATATATATATATATATATAGTCACAACCTTGCAAAGACACATACCATATTGTATATGAGCTGAAGCGCATTGACAACTGCTACCACCACCGGTTGTTGCCCCCCTGTGTGTCTAATCTTTTACACTTACACAACGCATTATATGTTGTGGACACTGACGTTTCCACCTGTTATTTCAGCTGCACGCAACGTGGTCACGTAGAAGAAGTTTGAACACACATGTTCGCAGCTCTCAAGCAGCAGTCGCAACCCGTAGTCAGCACTACACACATCAAAACAGTCCCACGACGACAGAAGATCTCCACTAATTTTTCACAGAAAACGTCTTCTCCTGCTTCCCACCAATGGAGAGCATGAATCGGCAGCACAGTAGTGAGCGCAGCAGGCCTTGCAACAAAAGCAGCAGCAGATCGCAGAGCACTATTTATCTCCAGCAGCACACACGACGAACCACAAGAGGCCAACGCAACCGCAGCGAAAGCAACGAAGAAACAACGATGGAATATCAACCCTGCTATTATACAACTTTACTGCCTTTTTTCCACAGCCACAACTGCAGATTCAGCTTCAGCATCAACTTTGCAACGTTCGCAATCAAAAAAAACAACGACGAAACTTACGAGAGTGGGGATTTGGACCTGCAAAGCTACCCGATACCACAACTGCGAACTCAGCAGAGTTCCGTCGATTTCATAGTAGAAAAGATCGGGCGAAGGAGGCAGGGCATAGGGCTGCGGCAGCAGCATCGGCTGTGGGGGCACTATTCCGCCTGGGACATGTATGCACAACTGGAAAGTATCAGTATCATCTGCGCGAAAAGTAGAAGGAATGATTGTATACACTGCTGCTTCTAAACAGGTGCGCAACATGCAGCAACCGGCACGGTACGGACCGGTAGACAAGGCCTTCCCTGTGCGCAGTAGTCGCGCCGTTGCTGCTCGGTTGTTGAAAAGCCGAAGGTTTACTGAATGCTCCTATTTTAGCACAAAACAGCACATACACACACGCCAGAAAAGTATAAAGCGGAAAAACACCAGTACTCAACGTAGCAACAGCTGCAGCAGTAGCACTCTACAACAGACAAAAGCAGCTAAAAACAATAGCTGCGTCAATAGCACACATACTCGTAAAATTACTAGCAGCAAAGCATTAGAGCCTGTGTGGAAGAGAGAGCGAGCGAGCGGAGTAGCGCGTAGTACACACACTATGTGAACGTAACAAGAATAACAGTTTTTAACATAGAGAACAGACAGCGCAGAGATGAAAACAACTGTTCACACTATCTCAGCACAGCTACCGTATGTATATGATTTGCAAAAAAGACCATAGAATCAGTTGCTGTGAAAAAGCATCTGAACCACTGTGAATCTAGTTCTCTAGTCTACACACAAACAAAAAACCGATGCATCGACTGTCAACTTCAAGAACAGTTGTTACTGATTTACCAAAAACCACAGCAACTGCAACGGTATCAGCATCGCCTCAGTAAGAAAGGAAAAAGCTGCAGCAAAGCAAAGAGAGCATAGTGAAGTGGTTGAAATACTACGAAAGAGCCGCATAAGGTGCAAAATCACACCCAAATAGTGGCAGCAACAGCCAATTCGCTTACAGCGATGAATCTGAACCGCTGCAAATTTCATAATTAGCCGACAAGGACATGTGCGAGAACCGCACACACAGCAACAGCAGCACAAAGAAGACGTGCCCAAAGATCTCAACACACAAAAGGGAAGCAAATGCGAGGAGTATCAAAACAGCAGCACTAGTTAGCTGCTTTATGAATACATAAGTGCTACTGAGAAACTAGAATAAAGGAACGGAAGATATAGGAATACCTGGAGCTACTGTGGATTTGCATTTTGCACGAAGAAAATTCGTTTAACGGAACAACAACAGAAGCGCGAGCCACAAAACAGAAGTAAGAGAGAGAAACAGAAAGCAAAATGAGATAGAACGACCGTCTGTTTTATTTCTGTCAAGGATACCCACTTTGGGAGATTCCAGGAAAAAGATGGCTTCGCAAGGCTGCGGAACTTTCAGGCGAATGTGAGGATTTGTAAAGTAACGCCAAAGATCGTTGGAGCAACCGCCAGCTGTTGAGGGTCCCCAACTACCTGCGCCAGTAACGACAGAAACCAAAAAGCTACAGCAGTGGCACTCTCAAAAGATCCAATCTTATACATATATATATATATATATATGTATATATAGCAGCAGTCGCAAAATTACAGCAGCAGCAGCAGCAGAAAGAACGATATGTAGCGGCAGAGACACCAAATGCAATGTGCATATCACACATGCATGCATTGAAAATGAATTTATTATAGCTGTTTTTTTCGATGCGGTTTGACACCGACTACCATATAAAGAGCAATATATATATATATGTGAGCAGGGAAAAGATCAGCAGGATTTACTGCACCCCAAGTAAAATGACTACTGCAGCAGCAGAAGAAAAGCGAATCCTGTGCTGCGAAGTAATGCGACATATACACAGCCAGCACTGTTGATCTATTGCCACTAATACTACTATAAGCCGCGACCTTTTTCAAGGATAATTACCAATGACACAAGAAACAACTGTCAGCAGCAGCAAGGTAAACTCGAGAAGACTGCCACAGCAGCAGTGACAAGCTCACCGTCGACTGCAACGAATCAAAAGAATCTGCCCCACCTGCTATGTACACAAACTCATCAGTCACTTGCCGCCAGCAGTTATTAGAGTTTATAGAATTACATTTATGTGTATAGCTATGGACATACTTGATTCAAAAATAAGTCAACTCTGGGTTGGTTCTTTCTCTACAATCATTCATAGCTGCATATACCGTTATCTGTATATGGAACAAACCCACACACATATATATGTGTATTTATATTTGTTTATTTATGTACATCCATATTATGACATCAGCAGGAGCGAGAAGCTGCTCTAACGGCGACGGGCAAACTCAGTAAAAACAAAAAATTTTCCGTACCTTTGAAGTAAACCGACTGAGCAGTGGGCGGCAGCAACGGAGGAAGCTGTTTGAGAGTCGAGTGTATGTGGCCATAGACTTTCAAAGTGAAATTGAATTCATCCTGCACCACACACACAACCACAGAAGATACACACAACTATGCCTGAAGTTCTGCACTCACGCAACGAGTTCATTTACGCATACACTCTTGCAGCTAGGCTGCTACAGACACGTATACGTTGTTTGAAGGGTAAGAAGAGATATACACTGCAGCTGCATCACTCGAATTTCAAGGGCCACCCCCCGTGCTTGGATGGTAGGTTTGAAGGCCAGCGCAAACTCAGAAACGATACAAGAGAGCCCCCTATATATATACGCAACTCATGAGCTCTCTCTTTTTTCTGCAACTCAATCACCACGTGAATGCAAACGCTACGTGAAAACGAGACTCTTCCGTCACGACTGAACAGCAGCAGCGAGTCGACAAACAGCTGTTCTGACTTGAAAAAGCAACTGCAGGGGTCTCTTTGTCAGTGCGTTTTCTGTCTACCTTTTGCGAGTACTGAGAAACAACCAGCACGTAGTCCAGCGCCTCGAGCAACTGTCCAAAAGACACAATGACGTCTCCTCCTCCTCCAGCTGCTGTTGTTGTATTGGTTTGAGAAGCAGAGTTGCCAGCACTTGTTGTTGCAAGACTGCAAGTGCCGTTGGTGAAGTGGCTGTTGGGGGCGCCTCTGCGTTTCGCGGGATTGTGCTGTTGCAGTTGCTGGTGCAGACTGTGTTTCTGTTGAGCGTGTTGGTGGTGGGAAACGTACTGCTGCAAATGGTGGTGTGAAAGAATCGACTGCAGCTGCTGTGGAGGCTGCTGTGGAGACTGCTGAACAGCGCCGAAAGCATCGCTGAGCTCAGCTGCTGAAGCGTCTGCTTCACGTCTGCCTCGTTTCTTCCAGACACCGTCGCTGCCGCCGACTCCTCGCTGAGTGGAGTGAGCGAGCTGCGTTTGGTGCTGTCTTCGTCCTAGATGTTCTGCTTCAGCAGCAGTAGCAACAACAGCAGTATCAGCAGTAGCAGCAGTAGCAGAAGCAGAGTCGGTTGCTTCGTGGTAGTACTGCACAGAAACCATACTGCTGCGATTCGGCTTGCTGCTGCGATGGTGGTGGTGGTGGTGGTGGTGGTGGTTGTTGTGGTTGTTAGGAGGAGGAGGAGGAGTGGCGCTGGAAGTGGTGGTGGTGGTAGCAACAGTGGTAGTAGTGGTGGTGGTGGTGGTGTTGGTGGTGAGGGCGCTGCAGCTGCTTCTCCGACAGTCGCCGAAAAAGACCTTTGGATGAATGCGCAACTTCACCAAAGTGCACTCGCCGTTGCTGTACACGCCCTGCTTTGCAGGCGGTGGAGGACAAGTGGCTCTTTCTTTGGCTTCGTGCAAGTGAACAGCCAAGTACTTGGAAGACAAATCGCGTTGTCTTTCTCGAACGTGTCTAGACAGCAAAATCCACAACTCCACTGCCTGTTGTTGCTGCTCCTCCTCCTCTTCTTCTTCGTCCGCCTCCGCTGAAAACAAGTCCTCCTCCTCCTCTTCCTTCTTTACCTCTGCTACCAAACAACCACCACCACCACCAGCTCCATTATTTCCACCACCCCTACCAATATTACTACAGCTACCACTACTATTATTACTGCTATTATTATGATTATTATTGGAGTTGACGACTGCAGCTTCCCCCTCCAGCGAAGCTCCACCACCACCACCCCCACCACCACCACCACCACTACTACTGCGGGCTTCTGTTTCGCGCAGCAAAAAGGGCGAAGCAAAGCTTTGCTCAGCTCTTTCTTCTTCGGAACTTGCAGCTGCAGCAGCTCCCATCATCGCCACTGGGCTCGAGAAAAGGGCTCTTTCTCTTTCACACGAAGCTACGACAGTCGACAACGCATCAGTCACCTGCTTCAAAACGGGATTCACAGCCACTGCTTTTTGCGACTCTGAATGGCTCAGTCCACTCAGTCGGAGTAGTGCGTTTTCTTCGCTTGCTTTTTGTGGCAAAACACAGCTGCAGTGCGCAGAAGCAGACAAAGAAGAACAGCAACCACAACTCTCCCTTTCCTCCTCTGCTAGTTGTAGTCGTCCACCAAGAAACTGTCCCTCATGTGGTGGTGAGTCTTCTTCTTTTTCTGTGTGTGCACTTTGTTCCACTTCTTCTTTATGTGGTGCCACGCAGCAATCTCGGCTTTTTGCTGACCACCTTTTTAAAGCAGTCGCTGTTCTGGTTGAAGTAGGAGGCAGTGCCGACGAGCAACAGACAGTTCGCATAGAAACAGTCTTTTTGCTGTCTGCTTCAGCTGGTGGGGGAGCAGAATTTGCTGGAACTGCACTGAGCGAAGGCGAGTAGGACGTCAGAGAAGGAAAAGAAAGGAACAAAGGCTTTCCACTGCGCAGTTGCTGTTTCGTCCGCACCAGTTCTTCTCTCCGTGGAGAAATGTGCAGGTGAAATTGCGGATTAAATGCCACCAAATGCGAGTCGTCTGCCAGTGAAGATGCCTCCACAAACGGCGAACGTTCCCATCTATTACACACACACACATACATATACACATACATACATACACACATACACACTTACATACATATGCACATACATACATACATATACACACACATACATATGCACATACATACATAAAACATACACACACACACACACACACACATATACACATACATACATATGCACATACATACATAACACATACATACACACATATATGCAGTCACCACATGCTCACTCACAAACAAAGAGAAGCATTTATACATCAGCACACAGAGCTGCACAGACTCTTCATTGAGGCGAACAGCAGCGAAGCCACAAGTTAATGAAGAAAAGCAAAATTTCTTCGTTGAATTTCGCTTAACACATGCACTCACGTGAGGCCTCGCAGCAACTAGTCACACCGCCTGTGCCCCACGTGATCAGTTGGACAAAAAGGAGCGTAAATAGACACAGCGCAATTGACATATAGACACACACAGACAGAGACAATATAAAGTAGACACACATATAATGTATACACACACAGACAGAGACAATATGAAGTCGACACGTGATGTATACACACATACAGACAGAGACAATATGAAGTAGACACACATATGATGTATACACACACAGACAGAGACAATATGAAGTCGACACACATGTGATGTATACACACATACAGACAGAGACAATATGAAGTAGACACACATGTGATGTATACACACATACAGACAGAGACAATATGAAGTAGACACCCATATGATGTATACTGAAATGCAGATCTTTTTCACCATGTTCGGCGGTTTCCGAAAAGGGAAGGGGGGGAAAGAGGACGACGACACACGCAGTAAAAAAATGAAGTCGTATTACATATGAATATATATAAGAAACCACACAAGAAAGAGAAGAGAGAGATGCACAAATCCACAAAAGAATTTTTTGAGAGGAAAATTACGGTACGAATTCGACGCACACACACGAGAGTAAAACAATGACAGAGCAGGATGTACATTAAACAAGCAACAGAGATCAGAGTACATCAACTGAAGGTGTACGAGATACGGGGAACGAGAGAGAAGGACACCCTTACTTAGAGTGAATTTCACTTTGGTAGGGAAAACAGCTGCTGTCCCAACAAACATAGAGGTGCGAAAACCAGCGCACAACATCATCCCACTCGATCCAGAAACAGCCGCAATCCGAATGACCCTGAATCACACCAGAAAAAGAAAGTGCTCTTTTCTGCTGCAAATGCAGCCGCTTATTACTGCCGCTGCTGCTAGATAGCCTGTGCAAACAGGAAAAGGGACTGCTACGTATTTTCTTTTTTACGCAGCCGCAAGTCTCGCTGCATAAGAAACAATGTGTTATTCACGTACAAATACTGTTGCTACTACATACAAATCGCAGAGAATAGTTTCGCTACTACTGCGTCAAGCCCATTGAGTCTGCACAGCACACTGCACTGCGCAGAAGAAGTCAGAATCAACAGCAGCGACAAAACGAAGAGCCCAATTCAACCAGAAAAAGCGGAAAAAAACGAGAACAATAAGAAGAAGCGACGCAGAGAAGTCGAAGCAACAACAGCAGCAGCAGTAGAATTACAAGTACAAAGAGGCTTTCCAAATAGCGAGCACGCAGAGTGACAACTGCAGTTTCCAAAGAGTTTAAAACAACAGCTGCCTGCACAGGAGGAACATCAGCACAAAAGTGGACAAAGAAGCGAGCGTATACAACAGCGGCTGCAGCCCGATAAAGCGGCTCAGCAAAACAAGTCTGAATTTGCAGAAGCACGATCGTAAAAGGTAGAAGACACCATCATCAAACGAGCAGCAACCCAACTCCAGCCGAGATCTGAGATGCACAGCAACACACGATTCAAAAAGGCAGCAGCAGCAGCAGCAGAGCCACTGCCGACAACACCTACGGCGATAGCGGGGTCGTAGTTCAGTGCT
Organism: Podarcis erhardii; assembly: GCF_964252035.2. Taxonomy (NCBI): domain Eukaryota; kingdom Metazoa; phylum Chordata; class Lepidosauria; order Squamata; family Lacertidae; genus Podarcis; species Podarcis erhardii. Next base: position 936 of record NW_028293023.1, on the reverse strand, counting down.
TCTTTCAGAGAAGGCGTCCACGAAGTTTTGTCTGAAGGAGAAAACTTTCCTTTCCACCGCACACAGCCCCACGGATTCTTTACGTACAGTAAACGATGCCCCTCTGCTTCGGCATAATTCAAAATGCTGTAGGCGTGTCTGGCTACTATGCCTGAAAAGCACACAACAAAACACACATACACTCGCACAACGCACAGAAAACATCACACATATACAGATATATATAACTGGAGACACAAAACAGGAGTGTGTCAGCAAAGCTTTAGCTCAATGCCATACTAACGCTGCTCCTTTTCTGTATACTACGCCTTTTCAACATTGTAGCAAATTCGATAAGGACACCGCAAAACACAGAGCACGCATAAGAATACATCCACGACTAGAGCTGCAGCCTTTCACTTATTACAGCAACGAGCACAACGCACACAAATCACACCACAAACAGCAGCAGTCGTTGCAGCTAAACTGCGCGGCAGAGTGATAGTTTTTAAGAAGCACAAAAATCTACAAGAGCATCAGCAGTGGAGGAAGGGATAACAGACACATCGAAGAACTGCAGCAAAACCATTTGATTACCACATTGTTGAGAGACGCCTGCCAAAGAAGTTGAATCGCACATAACAGCAAAAATCGCAATCGGGACTGCAGCAAACACGTCGAAAAGGGTAGCAGCGGGGCCCTAAAAAGATCAAAGAAGTGCTGCGGCAGCAACTTTTTGAAAGCAGAGCAGATGCGAATTAGAACAGAAAAAACACTGACAACAGCGCCAAACTTCTCGGAAAATTTGACATGTTTCCTGCAGTCTGCTACACAGCTACAAACGTCTACCCAGTCTCAACAGCCCAAGCAACACCAGCAAATGCAGGAGCAGATTCGACTAGCACAACAACGACGCCAAAAACAGCAGCACCTTTTCTACTTTTTCAAGACTTTCAG
>NW_028293024.1:0-12000 GCF_964252035.2 Podarcis erhardii | reverse complement strand
AAGGAGGTGTCTGTAAAAACCGCATGCATTTGGTTGAAAATCGGGAATCCGCGAATATCAGTATTGCCAATTCAGTGCCTGTTTCTCCACATCTGTTTCTGCTGCTGTCTGGAGAGTACGTACACTCTGGAAAGTTCTTCGTATACAGCCCATCAACTCTGGCGAACGCAGTACTTAACCCAACACACCCAATCCTACTCTATCACTCATATACATAAGATATATATATATATATATGTATATATGCAGACTCGCGTTGTGAGTTGCTCTGTGGATCTGTACTTGAAAAAATCGCAGGCTTCACACTGCTGTTGGTTCCAACAGCTCTGCTGCCACCTGCTGCTGCTATGAAGAACATGTTGCTCGAAGAATCTGCAGCTGCTCTGAAATCACAGTTTTCTTTTCCTCTACAAGTGCTGCTTTCGTTGCTTCACCCACAAGAGCAGCAGCCTCGACGGGGGCCTCTTGTTGTTCAGGAGCGGCTTGCTGCATGCACAAAAGGTTTAAATGGAAAAAAGAAGCTGAGGCGGGACATTCAAGCAGCCCTTTCTCAAAGCTCAGTCTGGTCTACACTTGTGCATTCCTTCATGTTCTTCAGCAGAGCTTAGTAAGTTGATCTTCATATGCCATATTTGCCTCAAACCTTTCTTCTCAAGTCTGTCCCCTATATATACATATATATATCAATTTTGAATGTGTCTATCATTTCTCATGTATCCATATTCTCAAATGATCAGTGTAAACCTACACATATATATATATATATATATTTAGGCCTTTGAGATAGATAAGCAGAGTGACCGCATTGTGTCAGAATATGCTTCACCTTATCTGCAGTATATATATATATATATATATATATATATGTATATATATAAGTTAATGACGTTCAAGAATCAATATACATGGAACTTCTTGAGAAGGTGCAGTACTCTGCAAATCAATATCAAGCGGACGGCAAAAGAACTCAGGTTCATGGTACAAGGTGTCTATGAAGACATGTCGACGTTTTGTACATATATATATGAGAAAGTTATTTATGTAAATAATATGTGTTCGCATCGAAGTAGAAGCCGCCTACGAGGTCTATCATTCACCTCCGTAAAGAAGTGCCCGGCGTGCGTGTGCTTATGTGTATGTGAGTGTACCCATACGCATGCGATGATGATGCCTATACAATTATAGATACTAGATATATATATAGATATATATTTAGCATACCTAGACGATGTTCTATACGATTACATTATATATATGTATATGTATGTATTTGTGTCTATATGAAATCACGTACGTTTTTATGTCTATATATATATTGTGTATGTATGTGCGACACGTTTACACTCTTTTACATGCTTATACATCCGTATTCGGAGCCGAAGAAGGGAGAAGGTCGAAGTGAAAATCCCGCTATTTAACTTAGTGGCGCACACTGTAGCTGTTGCTCCACGTGCTGTATAGCGACCGCTTTTTTTGCTGTTCTCCACGTGTTCGTCTCTTTTGCATGCTGAATCGTCTCGTTTCGAACTGATCACGTAGCAGCGGACGTTTTCACCACTCGTTTTCTGTGTTTTTGTCTGTGTTTCGCTCTTCTCTCTCTCTAGCTGTGCATGCAAAGAGGATAATTCGTGATGAAAACTGGCGTGTTATTCGGTTCTTCGCTGACTTGTGCTGCGCATGCGTTTCGGCCTCGGCAGGGTGCAAGGCACTTCAACAGGAGTCGTTGCATGCGCCTGTTCCACGCTGTTGCTGCTGCTGATTCGCTTCTGTGCTGCACACATTGTGCTTCTGCATGCCCTTTTTGTTGTTTTTTGATTTTTTGCAGTCATTCGCGCTGTCTAGCAGCCCAAGCAGCGCAAGTGAGTGACTTTGCTGCTGCACTTCGCTGCTGCAACTGCGTTTTGAACAAACAGAAAAAAGCAGAAATCTCAAAACCAAACCACTTCCAAACACGGTCTCACCACTCCTCAGCTCCCAGCAAGGCAAAAAAGCAAACTCAGAACATTTCTCGGCTTCTTCTTCTACTACTATTCCAACCAGCTGCTCCAGTACTACTCCTATTACGACTATTGTTACTACTGCCACTACTCCTATGAATCGTGTTGATAACAATACGCTTGGTATTGATGATGTGGAAGCTGCAAGTACAGAGTTTCCTGCTACTCGTCTTTCTGCTGAGATTTCTGGGCGTGCTCTAGTTTGCACTAATGTTGCTGAAGCCAACGCTTCAAACACGCCTTCTCCTTTTTCTTCTTCGTCTTTTTCTACTCCCCAAAAAAGGAGCCTCACTGCATGCAGCACTGTCTCCAACAATCAAACCGATACCAACAATACACCCAATAATACCATTAATAGCAATACACCCAGTAATACCATTAATAACAATGCACCCAATAATACCACTAATAACAATACACCCAATAATACCATTAATAATAAGACACCTGATACAATTAGCAATACACCTAATACCATTGATAACAACACACTTAATACCATTGATAACAACACACCTAATACCGTTATTAACAACACATTTAATACCATTGATAGCAACACACTCAATAGTAGAGGCAATAGCAGTAGGAGATTTAACACACTCAATAGCAGAGACAATAGCGATAGCAAAGTGAGTAGCGATAGCAGAAGCAATAGCAACAGCAGAAGTAGAGGGAAAAAAGGAAGCAGAGATTTGAACAGAGAGAGAAGCGAGGCCAAAAGCAGCAGAGAAAGCGAGCGCAGAGAGAGGAGGGTGAAAAAGGAGAGTTTTGCAGACATGCAGAAAAACAGCGATGGCAGGAGCAGAGGGAACGAGCTTGTTGCATGCAGGAGGACAGAAAACAAAAAGCCAAAGCCACAGGCCAGCAAAGAAAAGAGCAGCAGCAACAGCAGCAACAATAGCAACAATAGCAACAGTAGCAACAATAGCAGCAGTAGCAACAATAGCAGCAGTAGCAGCAGAAGTGGTTCTTGGGGGGAAAGCTTTTCTTCCTCTTTTGAACCACTAAAAAGTAGAGAAAAGCTTTTCTTCCTCTTTTGAACCACTAAAAAGTAGAGAAAAAAGGAGTTTTGGGTGCTGTTTCGGCAGCGGGTGGAGTTGGTGCTGCAAAAATTCGGAGCGGCCTTGTAGAAGTGAATTGTTGCTGCTGCGCTACTGGAAGCGAGCTGCTGCTGTCGAGCGCATGCAGTAGGTTTGTTCACATGCACTTTGTTTGCTCACACAGGGAAACGGCATTCTGCATGCATGCGAGGGCGCTTCGGGTGGATTTGTGAGTGTGTGTGAAGTAGGTCAGGTGTTTGCTTTTCACGTTCGGTAGATTCAAGAAAGGACTTTGCCTGAAAAAAACGAACAGGCATGTGCGTCGGCGTACTATTCCACGCTTTTTTTGGCTTTGTTTGAAAAACATGCATGTGGCTTTACTGCAGGGACCGTATACTTGTCAATCAACAGCGTAGAAAGATGCACACACGTGAAGCCAGAGCGTTCCTTGTTCGTGTGTATATTGTGGGTGGACATTTTGCGCACGTATTTAGAAACTGAAAGTTGGTGAATCACTGGCCCGCCTTTCTTTCTCTCTCGTGTGCATGTGAGCTGCAGTGTGGCTCGTTTCAGGCACTCGTCTCGACTCTCTTGTGATTTTCTTCACACACACACACAAGTGAAAACACACTCGCTTCAATTATCTGTGCTTTATTCTTACTGTCGAACATCGGCACTTCTTCACTCTTTCATAGTCTTCCTTCGGTTCTCAATAAATCCCTGGCAATAACGAACATTCTTTTACGTAGCAAATAATGCACACACAGACATGCCAATAGATACACATATATATGTCTCTGTGACTTCCTGTGCACCATACAAAAAATATATATATGTTGTGTATATGCATTTGCTGGAATTGGTTCCCAGCAGTGTATATTGGTCTGTAAATTTTACCCACAGCATATAATGTTGACTACTTGCACATGAATATAAACGAAGCCTGCGTGGTGGAGAGGAAGAGACATGCAAACTGAAGAGTGCATCAAGCACAGAATTTCACACGCTTTGCATGCAAGTGAAGCCCATTCCTGTGTGAATAATGGGCTACTTTCATGCTTCAGATGGCAGCTGCAGCAGCAATTGGCTGCAGCAGAGGTTTACAAGCCCTTTTTGCAGTGCGGGCGCGTGGTGCTGTTAATTCAGCAGCCGCCAAAACGCATGCAAGCGCCTGCAAAGGCATGCAAATTGGCCCACAAAAGGCGTCCATACAGCGAAGAAACCAGCAGCGAGCCAAGCCGGAAAAAGCGAAGCAACAAAAAAGCCGCGAAAAAACCAACAGCATCGACTAGTGGAAAAAGAGCAGTCGCAAAAGAGCCCAAAGAAAACAGCAGCAGCAAGCCGCTTTTCGGTCCTCCTTTTCGGGCGCGAAAAAACGCAGAGGCCCAAGCAGAAAACGCAGAACAGGAAGCAGGAGACAGCAGCAGCGACAGCGCAAACTCGCTTCTTTCTTCAGCTGAAGAAGAAGATAAAATAGAAGAAGAAGATAACGAAGAAGATAACGAAGAAGAAGAAGAAGATAACGAAGAAGAAGAAGAAGGAGGAAGGAGGGAGGGCTCACAGACTTCTGATCACGGCTGTCCGTTTTACGGGCGAGCCAGGCGCGCAGTCAAACGAGCACGCGAAAAAACTGCAGAACAGTGGCCGTGGAGTCTGGCGCATGCAGTTTTATCGCCAGCTATTTCAACAGCCAATAGATGCAATTCCACGCAGTTGAAGGGCCTTGTGTGGGGCTGGGGCATTGTGTTGGCTTCTGCTGCCGTCGGCGACAAAGACTTGCTGAGTCGAGGACAACGACAAGCCGTGCAAGTGAGAGATTCCGCATCTCCTACATTTACATATACATATATATATATATATATATATATATATATATGTAGGTATGTTTGATATGTGTGAGTGTGGCAGTCTCTTCGTTTTTGTGTGAAAATGGAGTTGCTGGGTTTCTTCGGAAGCAGCAGCAGCAGCAGAAACGCCAGTTTCGCGAATTCCTTAGGTGGGCGGTGAGTGTGGAAAACGAGGGGCACAACAACCGCAGTAGTAATAGTAGTAGTAATAGTAGTAGTGTTAGTGAGCACTGCAAAAGATAGGCACAGCAATATACTCACACGAAGTTGGCCCATCAAAACCACGCATGTCTCTCAACTTCACCGACACAAAAACAAACAAATGCTCCCGCAGCAACTAGACAAGCACCATAGAGACTCGCGCACCACATACACCACCCTTCAATTCTGGTCATATATATATAATATATATATATATATGTTCTCCTCTTTTATGTTCCATCGTGGATAAATACGTCTGTATGCGCCTGCACCAACAGCACGGTACAGATATACATATATATATATATATATATATATATATATATATATATATATATATATATATATATGTATATGTGAGCAGAAGCAGCTATAGCAGCAGCAGTTTTAGGAGCAGAATAGGGAAAATGGGCTGAGGAATTTGAGCTAGATTGCAAGCACAGTTGAGTCATTCGGTGGATCTAGCAGACAAGGCAGCAGCGGTGTAGCGGTGGCTATTTACCCACCAGCCATGCTGCAACACATGCAATAGCAAATGATGCGTTTAGGCAACCCAAAACAAAGAGAAAACTTAGCTTCGTTTTGCCAACCAACCACACACATGCGCATATTTAATATATATATATATATTCAGAGATATTTTTTTTTAGGTGTTGATGTGGATAGCAGAGTGAGCAGTATGAGTTCGGTCCGCATGAAGAGGAGACTTAGACATATATCTGTGAAGCTGAGTCTCAAATATGTGCTGCCAACTTGTGTACGTTTGTCTCTACAACACCTCTTATGCATGTGTATGCAAAAGGATTTTGAGGTAAGAGGAGAAGTCGTGAATTCAAGAAACTTGCCTGTCTCACTTTGGTGCTTACGCACCGTACGTACACTGTACATGTTGAGGCACACGAAGAGATAGACGTCACGAGGTGCTGAAAAAAGGATTTTTTGGCTTTTCTCAGTACAACGGTTTTTTGGTTCCTTGAAGACAAAAGCACACACAAACATACATACCATACAAGTGATCTGTGTAGTAGTAGTAGTAGTGGAGAGCGATGAAGAGAGAGACACACCTGTCAAGAGAGCAAACTACAGACGTTTTTTTCTGCACTGCAGCACATGCATCAACAACTCCGGCTGCTGACTGCTTGCTGTTTGGTGCTTTTTCAGTATTTGGCTGCTGAAGAAAGCAGCACAGTTTTCAGCGACTGTTTGGTTGCATGCAGCGTGTCCACAACGACTTCGCAGCCAGCGCCACTTCCTTTCATCTCTGCTCAGTGCTGCAGCAGTGAAAATCGCAGTGGAAATAAGTTCAGCAGTGGAAATAAGTTCAGCAGTAGAAATAAGTTCAGCAATGGAAATAAGTTCAGCAATAGAAAACGTACTGGGGCTTCCTTGTGGACTGAGACCGTTGGAGAGGCCTGTGTAGAGGGAGCCCTCGCTGCAGCTGAGAGAGCAGTGGCTGCATGCGCGGAAACGGCTGAAGAAGAAAGAGCGGCAAAGAAAGGCGAAGAATTTAGACGGCTTGCTGGCTCAAACAGCGCTCCACTTCTTAATAATGCAAAGGAGAAGTCTGTAGTGGAGAGTTTCGACGAAGCAGACGTTCAGTTGGTGGTGCTGCCTTTTTCTCTTGCATGCGTCGCTGCGGTTTCGAAGGTGTGTTGCTTTTTCAATTCAGCGAAAATATCAGCCTGAACAGGCGCTGGCAGCGCGTAGCCCTAAACTTTGTGGAACTATTCCTTTTTCTTTTTCCACGCTGCTAGTTTTATCTTCTTCACCTGCTGCTGTGGAGGCAGTGTGTGTGTGTGCTTTGTTGTGCTACAATGTTGGTTGCATGCGCTGCTGCTGCAGCAAATTGCGCTGCAAATGTGAGTTTCACGCGCTACTGGTTCTCTACAGCTTCTTTGTTCTGACCAAGTATCGATCTTGTACATCTCAGCCTTTCTCTGTGGAGTTCTTCGAATCTCTTTTTTCCAAAAACGGAACTGGTGATGTCACAAAAAAAGTCACCCATCTCCCCGATTCACTATCGTTCAAACCCATTCCAAACCAGTATATATACATATATAAGTGTGTGGGAATGTATATGTTTTTGTGTATTGGTGATGATACACATATATATATATATATATATATATATATATATATATATATATGTGTGAATGTATATGTTTTTGTGTATTGGTGATGATACACATATATATATATATATGTGTGTGAATGTATATGTTTTTGTGTATTGGTGATGATACACATATATATATATATATATGTATATGTGTGAATGTATATGCTTTTGTGTATTGGTGATGATATACATATATATATATATATATATATATATATATATATATGTGTGTGGGAATGTATATGTTTTGTGTATTGGTGATGACTTGTGTGGTGTGTATGTATATATTTGGTGGCACGATTCTTTGATTTCAAGAGCTCGACTACATCTACAAGGCTGCCGCTTCTGCTGGACGCATGCGCGCTGTGGTGACTTTGCTTTTGCTGTCTTTGTTTATTCTTCGCATGATTTGTATCATGTGTAGGCAAGTACAAATAGCGTCACGTTGGGCATCACCCTTTCCCTCAAAGAAACCGCGTACAGAGATCTCCACATCTATTGGGATTTTGAAGAAATTGGGGGTAGCTGTGTTTGCTCTAAAAAACAGATAGAAATTGAGAGAAGTTTGAGCACGCAAATCTGCCACGTAGACGTAGTTTTGCACACTTACACGTTCGTTTGTGAGAGGACACTGATACGTCTTTGCTAGAACTTGAGCAACATAAATTCAGTCAGACAAGTTTCCCTCGTTTTGAGTAGAAGAGGCGTACGAATTGCAGCAGCTTTTTTTCCGTTTTTGTGCACATTTTGATGCAATTGCGACTGCTTCTTTGTTGCCTCATCATTCTGTCGCTCTTGTTTTGGCTGCTTCTGCTCTTCGCCAACTTTGTCGCATCTTTATCTTCGTGTGGAAGCAGCATGAGCTGTGCCAAATTTTTTTTTCTCCACAATTGAAAATCGCTATGCAATGAATCTTTTGCTTTTTTGCTGTTTCGCTGTCAAGGACTCGCTGTTCTGCTCCACTCGACTAGCTAGACACACACAGCCTGAAAAAAAGTCGACTTTTTCATCCAATCTTTCCAACTATAATATAGAGAGAGAGAGAGCGGAAGTGAAGCAAGCAGGCACAAACCTACACGCAACTGAAATATTTCCATTCTCTTGCTCTTTCTTTGTGCCTGACTTCGATGCTGCTGCGTGATGTAGACTGAAAGAGCCACTGCAGCGCTTCTGACTGCTCTTCTCTTTCTTTGCTGTATCGATGTTCCTGCTGACACTGCTCCTTTTTCGATGTATCGACGCTCTCGACATGCAGAGCTAGCGCTAGTTCTTCGCTAGCTGGGCCCTGCTGAGTCTGTTGCGGCTGTTTTCTTTGCTGCGCAGATTGTCATCGATTTGCGAGGAAAAGCCCCGCTCGACTTGCGTCGTAGGGAAGATCGCCTTTCGCTTTATCTTTCAATGACGAAAGCTCTTAGTCGTAGCAAGAACTCTGCATGCACCCGCACTGATGGGGACACTGCATGCAGCAGTTGCATGCAAACTTTTGCATGCAGCACCAGCAGGCGCAGCAGCAGGAGTAGCAGCAGCAGGGGCTTCAGCTCGGTGGCGGCTGCTGAGTCTGGCAGCAGCGCTGTTGAAGCTGGGCCCCTTATTATTGACTTTTCGACTACTCTTGCAGTTGCAGCTGCTTCTGCTGACAGTGTGGTGGGCTGTAGCAAATTGCAGCAAGTGCAGCGCATGCACAAGTAAGAAGTCGGCTGCCTACCTATATATATTATGTATCCTGTGCGTCGTTTTGAAGAGTTGCAATACGAAGAAAAGCGCTTGTTCATACTTCTTTTTCTCGCTAGTCGTTGGAAGCTGAAACTACTCATGTAATGCACACAAGTATCCACTCCACATATATACATATAATATTTATATATGTATGTATGTATAGGTGATTTATTTTGGTCAGGTCGGCTTTTGTGTGTGAGGAAGAAAGATAAAGGAGTCTAAGTTTTCTAGATTGGGCTCTTTTCTACGAAAGACAAGAGTTCAAGACTTCACACACACACAACAATGCAACGACTTGTACACCTTCTTTCTTCTCAAAATTGGAGGACCGCTTCTTCATACTACGTATATAATAATTTATCACGTATTAAATGATGCAAGTATATACATAATTACGCTCGCATTCGTCTCTGTTCACACACACACACACACAAACAGACAGAGACAGATCAGAAGAGACGTAGGCACAGAATCTCACCTATCTGTCGCTTTACAATTACACAATTGTATCAATGTATAGGGGCTTTGTACTTGAAGACACACGATCATTAACATGACGAGCTCTCCACTTCAGAATTGAGTATAACTGCTCAAACACTGCGACCATTGCTTAGGTCATTCATATATACATATATACATATATATATATATATATATATATATATATATTGTCGGGTGAGAAACAACTGTGGTGATTCTGCAGGAAACTGCGCATTTCTGAAGAACGCCTTTTGCACATGCAAGCTCGTTATGGCGAAGCTACTTTAAACGACTGTCTGTACCGGTAATTCCACTTGTGTGCAATACATGCCTAGAGCATCAATAAACGTGCACAGACACTCAAGCTCTTTCGACACCACTATATATATATATATATCTATATATATATATATGTATATTTGTGGTAATGTCGATGCTGAGATTTGGAGGAGACGGCTCAATAGTTGAAAGTACACGTCACAAAGGGCTGTGTGTACGCTGAAGGCATATATACGCCTTTTACTATCGCTTGATTTGTATTCTTCTGTAGTCGCTGCTCCATTTGTACATACCTATCTATATGTCAATATCTATCTATCTATATATGTATCTATATCTGTCTATCAATCTCTTTATATATATATTTGTCGACTGACCTGTATATTGTTGATTTCTCTCAGTTTTTGTGAGAGTGAGAGCATATGTTTGCATGTAGATGTTTGTGAGGGTATGAAGGCTGGTTTGTGGGCTGATGATAAACGGCGCTTCTCTGCGAATGATGTTCCGGAGATGCCCATGTATGCATATATATATATGTATGAGTGAATACCAGAGCAAAGGGGAATTTGTGTATGCATATATATATATGTATGAGTGAATACGAGAGCAAAGGGGAATTTGGATAAGTACTGCGCATATTTCGCTTCTGTGAAAGACTTGCAGCTGTGTAATCAGACTCGCGCGGCAGTGGCTACAGAATGGTGCTCTTTTTGTAGGAAATTTTGCTGCGTCGCAAATTGTTGTGAAAAACTGCTCTCACATGTTTGCAGCAGTCCTGACGACTTATAGAGGCGCGCACTTGAGCTGCCACTAGCAGTAGTTGTTGCTAGTTTTGCTGCACAGTTACACACTAGTGCAGTTTTCAAGCTTTCATTGCCTTGAAACTGCTGCTGCATTAATAGGTTGCGAGTTTGAAGCAGCTTTCGCAACTGCTGGCTGTGCGCTGTCGTCGATGCTGCTGCATGTGGTTTAACACACGCAATTCCAAACACTTTACGTACTTCTTCAGTACATTCAAGTTTTCGAATCTTTGCATACAGCTGCTGCTAGTGCTAGCCACACAGACTGTATCCACGCTGGTGGAGCAGTGCATGCAAAAAATTGGACGTGACGACGTGCTGCGGCTGTGCGGAGCGCGCTACACCTTGCATGCACGGCTCAAAAAAATGCATGCATGTGCAGTGGGTTGGTGGACGTTGCTTGGCTGTGAGTTGTGGTTTTTGAGGCAGCTACATGCTTTGGCGAGAACTGCGTCGGAGCAGCTTGGTTTGCATGCAGAGCTTCAGCAGCAGCAGCAGGAGTTGGAGCGCAGCAGAGAGCACACTGAAAAAGAGAGAACTAGCTTTGGTGAAGCGAAGTCCGTTGATAAAACGAGAAGTTGCCTGTCTAACGAGGCTTTGTTTGGCTTTGCTCGAGTTGCGGTTTCTGCGCTGGGAATCGCGCACAGCCACTAATACTACTACTACAACAGCAGCACACACAAGCGTTGAAGCAAGAGCAGGGGAAGCAGCAGCAACGAGTTTGTTGAGAGCAAGAAGCAGCAGAAGCAGAATAAGAAGGATAAGGAGAAGAGGGAGAAATGACTGTTTTTTGCAGGAATCTGGTGCTGCAGTTTTTGGCAGTGAAGAAGAAGAGGGCTTGAGTGTGTGTGACGAAGAAGCAGCAGCAGCCGCTCAAAGACACACGAACTTGCATGCAAAAGGGTGTGTGACGAGTGCGAAGAAAGGCCGCTTCGCAGGACGTCTTTTCAGCTTCGGAGACGCCTCACTGGTGGTCGCAGAAATCGTGCATGCAGCCTACAAACGCTGGAAGAGGCTGCAGCATGCGTCTTCGCCTCAACAACAGCAGCAGAAGAAGCACCAAAGACTCGATTTGTTGCAGACGCTGCCTCTACGCGTCGACTGCTATGTTTTGGCTGCCATTTTCGGCGGGCTCTGCAGCTGCAGCAGAAGCCACAGCGAGTGTCGCAAAAGCGAGAACAAAGCAGCAGAAGCAGCAGCAGTTTACGCGTCTTTTTCTGCTGCTCCTGCTGCTGGTGCATGCACTCAAAAAGAACCACTCACGAAAAACGTTTTCAGCAGCAGCACCTCTTTTGGACGCCAACTCAGGCAGCAGCATCGCCTACTCGAAGAGCAGCACGACTTAGCCATTGCCACTCAAGTCGTCAAGGTAGTCTAAAAGCGCTTGCAAACTTCGAGCTATTTCTGCCACTGCTCTGCTCTCTCAAACTACTGCAACTGCTGCTGCTGCTTCTCTTCAATCAGCGCTTCACTACGACTTGAGGCAGCATTTGTTCACATATGGCTGTCTGTACATTC
>NW_028293025.1:10000-30250 GCF_964252035.2 Podarcis erhardii | reverse complement strand
GCAACTACTGTTTTATGCCTTACTGGTAGCCGATGAAGGAAAAAGTGTATAATCCAAGCCCCTTTGCCTCTTCTCTCGCAGGCCTCTAAAATATACTCCCACGTAAAGACTCACAGGGCGTCAACTGCAAAAGAAAGGGTTACTTCCAGAGGTGATACAGTCGCCTTTTCAGTGACTCCATTATATTTTTTATGTTACCTTACATTTGTGTCAGAGTGCTAGCTCAGTATGCTAAGCTACATTGTGATGCAGTTCGGACAATTACAGGTGCAATTTTTTGAGGCTTGGCATTGAGATTAGATCCTTTAATCAAGGGTACGTTTAACATGAACATTTAGACCCGAAGTTGAACATGATTTTATTATAAATGGAGCAGTCCCTTTCAGGTTCACTTAGCTAGTGCTCCTTGATCTACTTTGCAATCGGCTAAATTTTGAGAGAGTGGCTGGAGCCAAAATCCCGTTGCTGGTGAGATTCTCGTCATTGCTGAAGTCTTGTGCATGACAATGTGCTTCTCAAAACCGTCGAGAAAAGAGAAGTGTGGCAACATGCTGCGTCGTGATTATGATTAAATTGCAAGAGCAATACTGAACACCAGATAGATTGGTAAATGTGGTTGTTCCGGTGACGCATGAAAGGAAGCATGTATATATCTGTGGTTGAACGCGTTTTGGGCTTTGAATTTTCATTAGTTTTTGAAGGGGAGGATCCAGCTAGTTTTTCACAACCTACACCACCTTACGAGGGTTTTGTCCATGTCGCGCCTTTTCGGTTTACTTGAATCTATAATACACAGAACGATTGATTGTAGGTGGTAGCCCATATTTCTTAGTCGTTGATAAATCTTCAACTAAAGTCGCAGAGTCTCACCTTCTGTCCACGAAAGAATGTAGCGGCAGCGGTCTGCATATTTACTTTTCTTTTCACTGGATAACAAGGCAGTTGCCATAAGCACTTGGTAAGACAAAGGAAACGTGAGCCCAGACCTTCACGCTCTAATCAAGCTGGGCAGCCTACACTGTACCAGATACATATATATATATATTTGAACGCCGCGCAAAATTGCGGTCCGGACTTGTCCGGTCAAGGTTCACGCGATTCGGATACTCAGCTATTATTATTTGCTTGCTTGAATATGACTTTAAGTATCTGCAGAGTATATGTTTGATATTCATGCTGACGACGTCGCGCGACAATCATCTATTTATTCTTTTTCAGAGAATTGCTTGAAGCAGGGCAAACGTGAGGAACCAAACATATTCGTTGTTCAAATGTGGCAAAAAAAAGTCTTTTTTGACTCGTCAGAAGTGGAGAGTTTTGTATGCATAACATCATTGCAAATGCAGATCATTTTGCAAAACACATTCAGCTTAACCACTTCCCTAGCTGTACTGACCAACATTTCCCACCGAACGCGCACGCTCTGCGGGCCTATACCCTTTTGTACGTGCAGATGGTTCATATTGAATCACTACTATTGGAATTCTGCATAGGTACTTGATGGGGTAAGCGGTGTAGTTAATAAAACTGCACTTTTTAATCGGTAGCGCCGTATCAAATGTGTCCACAGTTGTAGGCCGAAGTTGCCAATGAAGGAAGCTTAATTTGTATATTCTCAAGGACAATTGTCTACATTTCGCCAACGGAAAGGCGCACCAATCACAGTAACTTGCACTGCGTTGCAAAGCGCTCGAGAAACGCGCTACAGACTTTCCAGCATCGTGTCGAGGCACTTGATTTCTCACACCCCTTTGAACTATTCTAGTGTCACTTTCCATGATCATAATGTTCATCATGCTCCTTGTGGGTTGCATGCGTAAAACTCATTCAGGTCGTTTTTCACAAACTCTTCTACAGTGGCAGCATGTGCGTGTACAGCTGGGAAGTTCTTTTTTGTCAAAGTGGGTTCTGTCTTTTACATTTCGTATGTCGAGAATTCGAAAGCGTATATATTGCGCACACGACAATTTATGCATTCAGCATGTGAACTTACCCTGATGAGGAAGTTGAATGTAAGATGGTCACCAATCAAACAGTATGTAGAAACTTCACCTTTAAAGCATACCCTTTACGCAGAACGCTCACAGCTTCACACCATTGAGTGGCTATCGATATCATCTCAGAACGCGCCCCGCACCCAGTTGAGTCTGCTTGTATTATTTTGGTCATTCAAAGGTCCTTTCGCTGCCAACTTTGATTGATTATTGCTGACTATTCCACCTCGAAAAGCTGAGCATATCTGTTTACTTCAATTTTTTTAATTCTCAAAATACTGAACTAGCGACTCCGCTATTGATAACAGTGAGAAATTCATCGAAACATCAACAATCGATCTTGCTGTGACCTTGCCGTATCGTGATTAATATATCATGTCATATTGTGTCACAAATGGGGATTCAGAGACGCTTTGGTCCACGCTTTTACTGAGCTTCTTTTGTAGAGCTTTGTCCTTCTCAACGATGCCACATTGACAGCTACATATACCTGTGGATCTAAAACACTTTGCAGATGATTTCGAACGTGTCATCCGAAAATAAAAAATATAAAAAAATCTGGCTTTGAAGCGAAATCAGAAGAATTTACCGGTGCATGATTTGTTGCGTATATACTCAGCTCCCCCATTTATATTCAGGAAAATCATTCTGCATATTTGATGCAGTTTATAGCGCTGTTAAACGACCCTTAGTTACCTTCTTTTACCAAAATTAGATGGTGATACTTGTGGGAATGGCCACAATAAAGAAAATAAAGTATACTGTTGCGCAAGTAGACTTATACGAATTCCCCACGAAAATGAAGTATACTGTTGCGCAAGTAGAAATCCCCACCTTTTTGTAAGAATGATCTAGCACCCTGTCTTTTTATTCAATGGACCGTCAGGATTACTGTGCATTGCTGAAACCTAAAGTTTGTAAAAGGAAAACTAAGTTTCAATTCTTCGTCGAGCCGTTGCTCGAACCCGCCCACATTCCCCTCATGCGCTATATATTTTGGAGTACAAACAGTCATACATTCTACGAGAAGCACGTTGCGCGGTGCTTGCAATAATAGAGGTCAGCATAAAGACATCTGAATACTGCTGTATGGCGGAAAAAATTAGCACTCTCTTTTACTCATCTCGCCGGAATGACCGGGAATCGTAAGAAAAGTTTCGAGATTTACGGGCACTCTGTACCGTGTTCGTATTTCTATGTAAGGTTGCACATATGTATGAGTTATTTTACCACGTTCGTTCGAATTCAAATGGGAATGATCGTTTTCTGTGCGGCCATATTGAGTAACCATAAGCCCGCATGCAATGCATTTTTGTGTGTTATCAATAACTACTTACGCTTGTGTTGTTTTATATTTAGAACTCAACGGTTCAGCGTGCCTTACACTTATATCGGAAAAACTAAAAAAGTGTCTACGATAAACTGTCGACAAATATCTTTTTTTTTACAGGAAATATATGAGAAGTTGACCCTAACATAAATTCAGTTCGCTCGATGTGATTTGCGTCCTTATCTATTCGAGTCTATAAGCGAGTATACGCACGCTAAAAGTGTTTGTATGCATTGGTGCTTCTGAGTATGATTCGATTTGCTTTCCTTCTTATTTTGGCTCTTTTCTTGTTTGCACGAACACCTGTTCGCAAGGCGTTGTAAGTGTTGCTTGTGGGTGAGCATATCCATTTCAATTTATATTTTCTTCGATAGCTCCCTTACGCTTCCTTCTGCATAATCACATCTCTGTTTTTTCCGTGGACGTCTATCTCGCTTTTTCTCTCATACTTGGTTCTTTTTCTCCCCTTAGAGCTGCACACTTCAATTCTTTGTCTCCAGACGCATCTCTCCTGCATGAACTGGTCGCAGAAGTATCGATGTTGTCGTAGCTAGCACCAGCTTGTGTCGCCTGCTCTACTTGTACTCATATCTGCTTTTATAAACGACGACTAACTAGGCCTCGTCTCTTGCTGTTCTTCCCATATGCTAACTGATTCTTTTTTGCGGCTGGAGTAAGCATTTTCTCACATACGTATGTTTCGTTCTGTCATGCTCTGTTTATTTGATTTGTTTCCACTCGCTACATTTTGTTCGACACTGTGTTGCTTATCTTCTATACTCGCTTTCTCTTTTCAGTTACGATTTCGAAACATTTTTCGTGTTTTTTTCTTCCCTCTACGCATTGTGATCTATTGCTGTTCTCTGACTTCATGTATACAGGTCTCTTTTCCTGCATCCTTCCTGTAGTTTATTTCGCTCATCATATTGTACAGCATAATCGCGTCCACGGTTTTTTAAATTTGGTATTCTTTTACATCTTTTTTTCTGCTAATGCTGATCAACAGTTCTTCTCTATTTCATAGACTTTTTATACATGCGTATGTGTATGCACGGAAGCAGGAAACGACACTGCGCAGATAATTGAGTTTCTTCTTCCTTCCTTTGTGTAGAACGTCCAATTGGAATCTCTATTTCTACTGTCGCCCATCATTATTCTTTCCACTTTTTTTTTCACTTCGATACACTCCAATACATATATATATATATATGTATGTCGATCAATGTTGTGAGTACGGTTTTGTCTCTGGTAAGCGTTTCTATGTTCAAAATCTTGTGCCTTTTGTCGGCTGTCTGCCTAGTTGACTTTTCAATGAAAACGAGGCGTTATCCGTTATCTCGTGTGTAAACGTGCCCGGATAAGAGGGTCTTTGTTTTTAAAAAGACATTGGTGAAATTTTCAAACTACACCTATTTGACTATGTCTGTCAAAACAACATCTTTCACCGTCTCTATATATACATATGAACTTGCTTTTACCAGGATCTCCGTACAGTTTCATGTACGCTTAGGAAGACACAAAGGTTAGAAGGCAAAGGTCCTAAATACATTTAAACTTGTTTGTCTGGATATCATTGTACATTTAGGCCGTGCTGCGCTTGGTATATGTGTGAAAAGTTTAGAAAAGCTCGCCATGCCAGAAGCAAGAGCATTAATAGCAGATGCGTACGGCGGAAGAAGGTTTTTCTATTTACAAGAAGAGGACGAGTACCAGAAGCAGCATGAAACATTGCATGTGACCCCTGCTTTTCTCAGAAGTGTACTGTGCTCTGCTTTGTTTTTGCTGTTTGCCTTCTACAATGGTGCTTTCTCATTTTTTCTGCTGTCGTTTCGACGTCTCGAAGTTTCTCCAAGCGAAAATTTCGTGAACACAAAGGCGCCCTTCTCAACGCTCATTCACATAATCTAAATAAGGATACATTTGCGCGCTCGTACATAGAATCACATTTCTTTGTCTATTTTTTTTACCGTCTGACTCCGCGTAAAAATCCGGGCGTACCAACATGACCAACATGGCGATGGTGTTGCACAGGTGTTGACTTTCATAGGGCTTTGATGCGTTGCATGAGCTTCAACAACTACCATTACAACAATGCACCTGGAAATTACATTAAATTGATATTAATTTTTCTTCAGGGGGGCACTACCGTGAACACGTGTCCCGCAACAAAAACGGTAAAAACGCAAACGTTGAAGTTGTTGCTTTTCATTGAGTTTTGCACCGCTGTTGCCGTACACAGGGTGCGATTAAGGACCAAGCAATACCCAGATATTCAGTGATGGATTAGGTTTGAATGTTAATCACAGAACCCTGTCTTTGATAACTTCTGGCTGCTCGACGAGCGGACACACCGGTACACGCAAAACTTGATGGAGTCGCTTCTTCTTTAATTTGTGACACAAAATTTCTCTGGCATATCAAACACGGGTGACTTGGCTGACTTATACTACAACGACTTGGCCGCAGTTCAGTATCTTGTGATGCTAATGCCGCTGCAATAAAGGGATTGTTTAGTGAAGGCTGCTTACCTTCAATAACAAACGTTAACAGTAGTAGAGATGCCAGTTTCCTCTCAGCTTTTTCTGCAACTATGGTAGGAATGCTGGTTTCCTTATTGTCCAGAAACAGGAACATCCATATGAGGGGGCCCTTCGAAATCAAGCGCCTACAAGTAGACTGTCATGTTCAGTTACTCCTCAAAGGTTCAATTCTCTAAATTTTCTAATAAATGCATATCTATATTACGAAACGATTGCTTCAGTTTACTGCTGCTTTGAGGCGTCGGTTCCCAAGAATGGATTGTGAGACCGCAGCTTATCAAAGGATCAAAGATTGCGGCTGAGCAGAGCGGAGCGCATTCATGTAAAACGTTCAAAATATTGATGCGTCTCTGGAGCTTCTATATGCGATGAAATATGATTTGTTTAATAGAGCTTTGCTCTATACGTCTGTTTATAGAATGCTTTCAAGCGTCTGCAGCACTCGAACTGCGCGCCTTTGTTATTCAAGTTCTGTACTAAGGCAAACGATCCCCAGGTGGCTTGCACCACGTATCTACCACTGAAAATTCAAAATTTGTACGTTTGTGGATCGATAAAAATATTCCTTGATCTCCTCCCGTGTTACTTCCCTGTTTTAGAAATCCTTATCTCTGTTGAGAACTGCCGGCGCACATAGTAATTCAAGGCAATACATCTTTTCGAAAACTGCAGAATTAAACCATCATGCTACCGCCAAACACCACTTTCTCATCGCTTCCAGATACGCATCTATATATTTGAATATTCACTCAACCGCTCCAAGCTATCCGAAAAGGTTAGAATAACCTATATATTTGAACAATCACTCAACCGCTGCGAGGTATTGAAATAATTAGATAAATCTGTCAATTCCTACGCTTTCATCCCAAATATTGAGCAGTAAATGTGTGTCTAGGCGCTGTTGCGATATGTTTTTACGTGGACACGCAGGCGATTAGTGGCAGCTTTTTCTTCTCGGAAATTTGCTTATCTTCAAGGAGCACTAATGAGAGGCAACTGAGAGCTCGAGCTAGGTGCAGCTCAACGTGTTGGAAGTGAGCCAACACTTTAACATCACTACAAGCCACTACTACTGTTGGAAGGAAATTGGCGCCTTCACCGCAAGAATAGCTCACTAAAGTACGCTATGAGAAGCCAAGTTCTGCGGACCTTGTAGAAAGATATTCTTTAACCCTCAGCTGCGAAAACATGGGCCGTCCCCTGAAGCAAAACACTACTGCTTGTTTCACGATCGGCGAGAAAATTGAGACTTTTTTTGATTTTGGGTCTCTGAAAAAATCCTCTCGGGACTATTCCCAAAAATGGTGCCACACAAAGGCTGTGGAGAGTAGTGAATCCACAAAACACTTTTGTTGTTTTGTATGAATAGTGGCTGCATGGTTTGCAAGCTGCTCGCTGGGGCCTCGTAGATTGAATGAGCGGCTTCGCCTACACTGATTGTAAGTATCACTTATGTTGTACTACGACTTTGAGACGACTCGAAAGACTCGTCAATCAATCGTCAAGCATATTATGAGGGTGTTCGAAGAAGACTGTAAAGTTTATAAAAAGCATCAGAAATCGCTACTGGTCCTCCAAATCTACGTAGAAAGCACACGGTCAGCTTCTTTTCGACTGGAATTATGCAGAAGCATTCCGTATGGGTCTTGTTTAGCTTGCAATTCAGCGCGCACGGCACCATTGTTTTTGCCGGTGGTAAAGAAGGAATTTTACAAAGGTATGAGCCTACTTATAGACTGCAAAGTGGAGGGGACGGTATATGTATCTATTTTAGCCGGTACAGACAGATTAGACGGGCTGCTCGCTGTCAAAGGGAAGCATACATCTTATCTACAAGAAAATAGGCGGGGAATTCTTACATTGCGCTGTATCAAAATAGCGCTTTTGTAATTTCAAGGATAAACTCTTTAGTCCTATATTGTCGGCACACAGGAGTTAATTGAAATGTTCACACAGCGTACCATCGCCTTACCTCTACCTCATTTTTAAACACTTTTTCGTCAAAATCATATGAAAAGATTCAAGTGGCCTCGACTACACTTTACTTCAACTTGGCGGTCGCATGGCACACAAAGCAGCCGGGTGCCCCAGATAAAGAGTTTATGTTTGTTTGGACTGCTTCCTCGTCAGATGCTGGAAAGCCGTTGCATGTGAGTTAGTTTATGAAAGCGAATACTGATGAATCTCACTCATAAAGAACTTCCACGGCGATACTTGCGCAAAACACGTTACATGCAACCTTTAGCATATGTATGATCACTATGTGGTGATATTTGCCATGTCAGCGAAACGCTGTTCGCAGTAAGACAGCTATGTACAGTAGTTCGCCGCCGCTTGAATGGTATATATATATATATATATATATATATATACAAGCATAAACTCCATCAACTTAGTTGTTCGTATCACTTTCTTTCTGCAGATCCTATTCGCTAAGCATGTAGCAGAAGGCCGCTTGCACAATCAGAGTTAGCACTACGATCTCTGAGCATTCCGTCATGTGATGAATTGTTGTGCATCTTCTCCTCGTAGAGTTCATGAACCTGGCGAATACTCAGCAAAAGTGAAGAACCAAAGCCTCAATTCAAACATGTTAAAAATCCAGTAGGGCTGTTTGTCAAGTCAAACTTGATACAGCAAATAACCTGCAACAAAAGTCCAGGTAGAATTTCACGCGATAGAATAAGCCTATCTATCTAGCTATATATATATATATATATATATATATATATATATATATATATATATATATATATTATATATATATTATATATTATATATATATCTATATCTTACTGTATTCTTAGTCATCGTTAGAGTCTACGTGCATAAGCGGAGAATCGGACGTATGTATATTGGGTGAATTTATGCAATTTTTTTACGTGGCACTTAGAAAGTTATAGTTGTATGTATATATATAGATTCCTG
Source organism: Podarcis erhardii (assembly GCF_964252035.2). Taxonomy (NCBI): domain Eukaryota; kingdom Metazoa; phylum Chordata; class Lepidosauria; order Squamata; family Lacertidae; genus Podarcis; species Podarcis erhardii. The sequence continues at coordinate 21,458 of NW_028293025.1, read as the reverse complement.
CTTGTGGCTTTCCAAATATGGTACACTATGCATTTCATATGTGCGCGGCTGTGACCGTCCATCAGCTATTATACATATAGGGTTTCTACTCGTCCGACAGGTGCTACAAATATGTATGTATATATATCGTATAAATCAACGTCCGTATGTGTCAATCTTGATACTATATTATTATAGCGTTTATAAAAATGAGTTTCGATCAAGTCCTATATGAATTTCCTTATGATATGTGATATATTAGTTCTACCTAGCAGACCGCATGTGGTTGTTTTCCAAACACATTTAAGCGCTCTTCATCTCTTCGACCAAAAACACGGATCTACACATCGTTTACAATCCTGACCACAAACTCCAGGTGCGTAGTGTAAAGTTCAGAATACAGTGATATACATATATGCTGCCCCCCAGTTGGTTCCAAATGTCATTTTATCGATTATGGATTGATTATGTGTTTCCTATTGTAAATCCAGAAATTGCTTTGATAATCTTTGTGGAGGTTCATATTGCTCTAGCTTCACTCTAGCTCGACATTTCTTCTCGCTTTTTGGCTCCCCTTCGGTGCGTCTATTCTATCCAATTTAGCACGAGTCAGCAAATTAAGAACAACAGTTTTTTTTCTCGCCCGTATTTTCCCAAGAGAAGACAGACAGATAGATCCCCGCTCCAACAATATAAGATCCAGGATTAATGAAAACTGAAATTTGCTTGCATTGAGTGAGTCGGCAGTCCAATTGAAGAACAGATAACTTCCTCATAAGCAAAGCAGATACTACTATAACCGTTGAGGTCTAGCCACAGACATACGCTTGCATATATATATATATATATATATATATATATATATATATAATGTACAGTAAATTTATGGGTATAGCACTACAGATCTCGGAAGAAGTTTTGCTGATAGCTTGAGATAATGTAGACGATTTGGTTTGAACAGAGTATATGCTCCCAGATAGCCCTGTATCAATTTGACCTGCAATTCTAACTACTAGAGGGAGGTAGCTGACAAACTATTAGAAGATGAATGCGCACTTTAGAGTGTACATATATATATATATATATATTTATTTATTTATTTATTTATTTGTATAAATGAATATATAAACAAGTAACATATGCTCACCATACGCCATTAGCCAAAACAAATTCAAACAAATATAGACGAAATGTACAGGTACACACACAAACGAGAGACGTCCTAACATGTATGCACGTATATATAGGAACACAGCAATATATGTGCAGTGTTTGCATCAGCACTGCTCTGCCTGCGAAAGAAAATTTTGATTCAACTGCTTGATACTTTTCAACTCACTCAGTTGTCTTCACTGAAAGTTTAAAATATTCCAGGGTCAGACTGCAGTACTTCAGTGACATACGTGAATGTAATCCGAAGACTGCACCGGCTGCTACCTCTTCCAGAGGGCATTCACACAAACAAGACACCTGTACTGCCACGTCGCGCAGTTGGTCATTAAAATTCTCTTACTATCACACGTACCCTCGGAAAAACACTCTAGCGGGTTGGGTGTATACATAGGTCAACTATATAACATACGTGCTGAGATACGTCCAATAATTCACATCAGTATTCCATATACATAACCTATATATATATATATATATATATATATATATATATATATATGTATGTTTGGATTATTTGATATCTTATGCATGATCATCAAGCTTGGCACAAATGTGCATAGCTGCAACTCTACACTACAAATTTTCCTTCAAAAAGTGTGATCATGCCCATTCTACGGATGGCATTGCAGAGGCATATGAAGTGTGCGCCGATGTACACGGGCTATCCTCTATCCAAATCGGCGTTGAGCCCTGTTTTCAATCCAAGCAAACATCTCTGTAAAATTCACACAGTTGCCCGTATTGAGCATAACTAGATTCACTAAGTTAATAAATTATACATATTTATTTACTGATGTATTCATTCATTTTTAGTGGCTGCAGCTGCTACAAACGTATTGATACAAATAGGATTTGCCTTCATAGGTAAGCATATATGTAAGTATATGTAGCTGGAAAACATCTCAAGTTCAGGCACAGAGTGCAACAAAGCAGTAAAATGTTTATACGCCATCATACATACATGTTATACAAGTATGTATATACGTTTACCATCGAAAGCACGACTCCGTCGTACCAGATGAGATATTGGATAAGACGCAACCGTATTTTACGCGTAGAACTCCGTTACCTGCGCGGTAGCGAACCCCGATAAGTTAAGCAGTGATATCAACAGCCTAGCATGTGCGACAGCTAGAATTGGAACGATACAGAGAAAATTAGCATGGCCCATAGCATGAGGTGAGAAGGTTTATTGCTGAGCAATATTGCTGAAGGGACTAAATATATATACATTTAAACAAATATACATATATGTATTATATATAAATATATATATATATATATATATATATATATATATATATATATATATATATATATATATATGCTTGAGTAAAGCACAGTCGGCTATGTATGTGCCATATGTGCATAAGGACAAGGCTGCCCGCAATAAAACTGTAAGTGCATGAAACAGGAATCAAGCGAGCAAACGTACTGCTTTATAGTGAAGTTTCGAACCCTAGTTTATTCAGATTGCTCAGCAATAGTTCTTTTTCAATGGAAATCTTTTTAGTCTTCAGACAACGGAGCAATGCTGCCCTCAAAACTGAAAAAAAATTACTACAGCACAAAGAGGTCCGCTTCGAACACTTTTCAATTTAGAGAAGACCGCCACTACAGCAATGGCAGGAAGCGACACCGTCTTTCAGCAGGGAAACACAATTATCTATAAACTGAGGAGTTATATACAGATATATATATATATATATATATATATATATATATTAATTATTTTTCGTATATATAACGAGAAGGTCCCTAGGTCGTTGTACCCAGATATATATGCATATATACTATGTGATTACAAAGATATACATCTAAACCAGCGAGCGACTAGATTTGTGAAGCAACTAGTTTTCCGATAGTAAAGCAAATTCAGTTTTTTGCAACCTCTTTCAGCCTGTTTTTCTTGTCTCATTTGGCCACTGACTTACATGTATGCTCGAGAGAATCCTGTACAGTAAATAAAGAAAGCTATGAGACATGGAGGAAGCAGTATTTGTCTTGTCTGTTTGCGCTCACATAGTATCAGAGGTTTTCCTACAGTGAACGCGTCTGAGTTGAAAATGAAAACTGCCGAACTTTGATCGTATTATAAGTCCCACCGCGAAGGACAATCGTGACCATATGTACATGAGTCTACATATAGCCAGGATGTAACCTGATCACGGAATATAACACTTGATTAGCGGTCAAATGAGGACGCTACCTGATGCACGGCATAATGTTTTGGTACTCCGGCACACCTACGCATATATACACGTATATAAACGCATATATGCAAGTATAGGACTGTATGAACACAATACATGTATAAATGACTAATACAATCAAATATGTGGTTCGTCACGTGTGAAAATCACTGAATTCGCGTTGGCGATGACGATTCACGGATTTGATTGTCGTCCTAAAGATAGGATTTTCCACTTTCAGTTTTTTCTATATACTTTTCATGTATATATTTCGTGTTCCACCGAGCCCTGTTTTCGTTTACATACGTATGTATATATACATATATATATATATATATATATATATATATATATATATTACCTGCTTTCTTTTATGTTCTCCCAAGATTTTGCCACAAAGTTTACTGAGTATACAATGCCTTTTGGACTGACACATACGAGAGCGGAGGAAGTGTTACCAATAGTGACAGCAAAGTTTTAGTTCGCAGCTGCTAACACTGTTCAATTTAACTTCACTTCTTCATTTCGAAGTCTACCTTATAGAAATCAGCGGTTTTCTCGGTTTTTCAGATGCTTGTCTAAAGAGGATACCATATATATATATATATATATATATATATATATATATACATATACGTACATGCATATGTATATAAAGATAAGAACGTATAAACATTTGAGTGTGTGTGTGTGTAAAATAACAAAAAAAAAATGGAAAAAGCTAAGTTTGAGTTATTATCTAATAATGCTTTATATTACTTAAAAAATTACGACGCCTCTTTTCCGATATTCTTTTTTATGTATATACTTCGCATGTGTTTCTCCGTTCCATGTTTTCCGGGTACGTATATAAATATACAGCTGTATATTTATATGCATATATATATTTATATATAAATATGTATGTATACTATTTGAGTCGTCATATGTTCTCCCCAAATGGAGATACATAGTCAACTGAAATTTGCACACACGCAAATTGAGAAAGCGTTCTGAAAAAGTGTAGGTGAATTTTCGCTTTCGTTCAGCTGCTGACACAGAAGATTATTTTGGACTTCGCCTTACTTGTGTATTTCATACCTACATTAGAACTCGAATACGTTTGTGCACAGAAAAATTCTCCTGTACGCTCCCATATAGGACCATCGTATTGATGTATATATATATATATATTTATTTATTTATATAAATATATTTGTACACTTTCGGTTTTGCCTTCCTTCCCATTGAAAAAGCAAGCACATCCACTGAACTTTTCTTTTCTGAAAGCATTAGTTGCTCTTAGAGGGTGAGGAATACGTGAAGTATTGGATCACCTCTATTTCTTGTTTGTGTAAACTGTTTTTTTCTATCACGCAGAGGATCATTTCGACAAACTAGTTGCAACCTCTTTCTGTCAAAAAGTGTTACTACAGTATCAGAGGTTTTCCTACAGTGAACGCGTCTGAGTTGAAAATGAAAACTGCCGAACTTTGATCGTATTATAAGTCCCACCGCGAAGCACAATCGTGACCATATGTACATGTATCTACATATAAATATATACATATGTTAAGTTTTTGGCAATGTGGCAAACTTGTCCCCGGAAAAATCCTGAAAGCTATGTATAATATTTTCTTTCTTCCAATTTGAGTCTGTGTCCATAGACGCTAGCCAGATACATTTGCTCGTCCATCTGTTGAAGCAGTGGAGACAAATTAATGTATACATGGTATATGGACAAAATCGTGTTGCGCTCGAAATTGATGCCTACACGTAACATATATGCAAATTATAAGTGGAAATCGTTCTCACACATATGCATGCACTACATACTTTATAATGTAACACACCTTGATTCTTAGTGCCTACGAAACATGCAAGGAATTTAAATTGGTGATTATAACACAATAAAAGCCGACCCAGACGGGATATACAATCAATCACATATATAGTTGTATAGGCATATTAGTTATGAAATCCAGCAAAGAGTAAGCTTTCTGTACATTGTTGAGAGTAATGCACTCTCAAATACAGGGAAGGATTTGAACGTGTGTATATGTATTATATTTATGGACAGTTTCTGGTGATTATAGGGTCACATGTAGGTTGCACACGCTGCCCGTTTACAGCAGCGAAGCTATACTGACACACAGCTATTTTGTTGGAAAGAAAGACGGCTAAGGAAGGAAGCCATGCTAGACGCATAGTTTCTTCCATTTCCGTAAACCGTGCTACTAATTCGCAAACGTAAGGCAACGAAGGAAACCACTAAATGCGCAGCTGCAGGTCAAGGAATTTACCGATTCAATATGATTGCAAAGTGTGATATAGTCATTCAGTGTGAGAGATATTGAGAGGCGACACCGATTAAAATGATCTCAGCAGAGAAAAAATGCAAATTTTCGTAGTTCTTCCTAATCAGGGTTGCAGCAAATGGGCGCCTTTTTGAAAAAAAAAAGCATAAGTGTGCGGGTTATGTCGATTGGAAAACAGAAACGTTACAGACCGCTGTGACTGCAGTTTCTCAGTTTTCTGCGCATTCGAAGCTTCAGCCGAAAAGACAGCCACATTTCAAAGTCAAACAGACGTACACGATTTCAAAGTATAAGGTTGCCATTGTGTCGCATAGCTCAGGTTTTTTATTGTCAATTCACTAATTGAATGCTAAACGTCGTACAGAGCTACTCTCATCTACGCTGAAATCAAAGACGGAAAATACCATGTTACGAAAGCAAAACTTTTAGAAAAGCGGCAGTATAGCCGTTCTTTACAGCTTTACGGGAAGCACCTATAATAGCAAACATCTTTGCAAATATATTAACTTTGAAATACTATTCATGCAAGCTTCTAATACTACTATAGGTGCCTAATTTTCCTTGGCGCGTAAGTGTTACAAACAAATTTAGGAAGCGGATCACATGTACAGCAGCAGGTATTTTTGCTGTCAATGTTTTTGATTCTCCATGTCAGCGACGTAAACACTGCCTGTGTTTCTGCTTTGCGTCGCGGTTATGGTTTAGTTCTAGAATCAGCCGATTGAGAAGCTGGAGTATGAATCCAGACCCTGTGTCATTTTTTCACTGTGCATATGGGGTACACAGATATAATTACTTTATTCATCATGGAATTCTCTCACAACTCTATGGTCGGCTTTGACTTCTGAAAGGGGGGACAGCTCCTGAGACGATGTATTTACGTTTGTTAGTTGAACTGAAACGCCGTTGTATATTACACTATATTGGATCTGACCTGTGACGCCGTCATACTATCGTACATTGTGGTAAATTGGGGACGTCTGCAGCTCGACTTCCTGTAGAAATCTTGTCTGTGTGCTTCTCAGTTTCTCGAGAAAGAAGGTACTACGTGTAAGCACGTAGCAGTTTGATATTGTTGAATGCAGAAAAAGGACTGGGCGCTAGGTACACTGATAAGACAGGGTTTAGTGAAGCATGTAGGGAAGCCAATACCTATGCACGGCCGCAACGCGTTCTATGGATCGCTTTGACTTTTCTGTTGTGAAGTAGAAGCACCACTTGTCCTAGAAGGGAAGAAGAGGATTGGGTTTCCGCAGGTTACAGAGCCTTTCCAGTAGAGCTTAGATTTATCTGCCGCATGGCTTTCTCAACACTGCATAAGAAAGCAATTTTTATTTTTTCTCTGTAGAAATTCAAAAATAAAACTCTATAATCATGTTCACCAGAGGGAAGTCGAATGCAGTGGTATGCATATCTATCTATATATGTATATATAGTAATATATATATATATATATATATATATATATATATATATGTAGCTTAGAGGGCGGTTTTCGTACATGCTCAGTGTGTTAAGTTACGTGAGCCCGAAACTGCTGCGCTCTCACTGAACTAGGTACCTTATGTTCCACTCTCCAAATATTTATTCTTGTACGCAGGACCAAATCGCGGATCGAAAGCGGGTCTGTTCCGGTTGTTGAATTACTTATCATTATGGTGTGGCCCGCGCTGCTTTGGAAAGCTACGCTAAAAATACCACATAACTTGTTTCTTTCTTTTTTATTTTTGTTGTACTGCCAAGCTGGCCGGTCAAGATCAACCAGTTCGAAGTCTTCGCTAGTTTTATTTAGTTAATCGATTTTGACCAGTAAGTATCTGAGGAGAATACGTCTGTATTCATAGTGAAAAATTTTGGGACAATTTTGCCATCACACTTTTCCTGCTGCCCGAACAGACCAAATGGGAAGAATTACTTATCATCCACAAGCTGCATGGATATGGCTAAAAGACATCATCCATGATTAGTTAAAAGTAGAAGTTGCTTTATACACGACATGAAGGATGCTTTATTATTAATGGATCTTGAGAATTACCGTGGTTGTAGTAAAAATAACTGCTTCTTCCATTTGTTTGAGCAGCATTGGGCGTTCAATCATGCCACAACTGACTTGAATGATTTCTTGTAGAGATATAGTACTTTGCGGACGATTCTAAAAGTGTCATTACTGCACTGTAGTTTATAATAACAAATGAATTAACCTTAGAGCGAAAAAAATTCGATTCTAAGTGCAGCATTTATTTGATACATCCGTAGCTTGCCCTATTTTTGCTCCAAGAGGAGTTTTGGTAGACTGGAACAGCAGCGTTTCCAGACAACCTGAACTTTATCTTCCTTCACCAAAATAAAGAAAGGGATATCAGTGAGAGAGGCCATATTAGAAAAGATAAAAGTTTACAGTTGCCATTGAATTCGTCGCTACCATTAGGTGAGAATTAGAGGAAATTGGTAATGCGTCTTCTTTTCTGACTTGAATTGCATCGCGCCTTTATGAAAACTTTAGTTCAAACCCAACGGTGCCGTTTTTCTATTCTCCACAAGTTAAAAACCTCTTCAAGCCGTGTTTTTTACCGCCAATGTCCCCCGATATCCTTGGAGTAAACACTTTACGAACTATAGGTTACCCGTTGTTCGCCAATTGCATAACAATGGTCAGCTCACGATAACATGCCATTTTAGTTCGGCAAAGAAACTATCACTTCCACCAGATCACTTTGCCGGCGAATTATCGAGTACGGTAAAGAAATTTATTTACTTTCTGAATTACTTTTGTGTTGTGTACGTATGAATCTATACGTGTATTTATATGTGCAGGGGCTCATGATTTGAGCGCATATGCATTGCCTTCTAGTGGTGTTGATATCGACTATACATATGCCTCATTTTCCATGCTCAAGGCCACCACTTCAGCTTTCTGTACCCTAGACCCGGTAACACTGAAGAGATCATGTTGCCGCGGAAAAGCATGCGCAGCTTGCCGTGCTTGTTGTCTAATACTCTGTAACCACGCATAACCGTTACAATGACTTTATGTTAATGTACAATTATATCTATATGTCTACGTGCAAGGGTGTGAGCTGCTGGAAACCTATATATGCGATTTTGACCGTAGCTGAATTTCGTGTCCGCTTTACTCGCTTTTCGATGTGTATGAAGATGATTTTGAAGGTTGACATACACACAATTTGATGAGGGAAGGGGGATTTGTACGCACCGTTACTTCACTGTGCGACGCGACCTGCTTTCCCCCGATGATTGCTTTCTCTTTGGCTTGCGCAAACACTTGGATCGAGGGGGTTGTGAGTAGTGCTTGTGGGAAAATATATTTCTCTACTCTGCGCTAGCTCCCAAGCAATACTTTCTGCATTATCACAAATATGAATTCAAGGAGAGCACACAACACAAAGTGGACAGATTAAACTGAGTCAGGAAAACACCTTAGACGACTACGTGTGTAGTTGAGAGTTTCAGCTGTTTTATCCAAACGCTCCCATTCTGCAAAATGGTTTTGTTAAAGGCGTCGAAATCGTCTGAGCAAGCTCCCTTATCCTGGGTTCTTCACATCTCGTCGTCTAAGGTGTTTTCCTGACTCAGTTTAATCTGTCCACTTTGTGTTGTGTGCTCTCCTTGAATTCATATTTGCTCTTACAAATAAAGACCATTCGAACGTCCCCGGCTCTTCTTTAATTCTATCTTTTTATTCATCCTGAAGGATTGCTTCAGCTTCACACTCGCCATTTAAAATCAAAGAAAAAAAAATAATATATACATATATATATACATTATATATATATATATATATATATATATATATATATATATATATATATGTGTCGTGTTTTTTCACCCTCTGCTTTTTGATTGTGGTTCTACTGGCTATGTCCTGTTTGACTCTGCGCTGCAGATTTCTTTCGGTGCGCTCTCTTTCTATTCGTGGTAATGTACTCTTCTCTCTCTTCGCATCTTCATCTCCTCGTTTCTCGATTCTTCTTGTTGTTGTCTCATTTCCTCGCTCACCATATATCTCTAACACGCTTGCGTACACTGTATGTTTCTCTTGTCTAATAAATATTTATATTGCCCTGTCTGCTTGTTCTATTAGCGTTTCTTCTCCACCTCCATTGAATTATATGTGCTTTTATGTGTATATGCACACATGCAAGTAGGATAACTGCACTAGTAGTGTATTTTCTTCTGTGTCTAAAGTACAATAAAGCAACTTGTTACCTCTATAATCACTTATGTGGTCAGCAAAGATCTTTTTGTAAATTATCTGAAATATGAAGTTACACAGGTCCATCTCGCAACCTCTTCGTCGCAAAGAATGATGAATAATTTCTGTGAACTCTTTTGTGAAGCTTCAAGGCGGGGATTTTGCTCTGAGGCGTAACGGAAAAGGTCCTTCCTCGTTTTTAAAAAGAAGCACCCACATCAGTTCCAAATAATAGTATCGTCCACAGAGAAAATGTTATGGAATAGGTGGCCGTTGATCGACAGCTGCGCATGCTAGGCTCGAATGATTCTAGTAGTATTTCCTTGTTTACTTCTTTTTTGGAAAAGGCGTTCTGCTATTTGAAGCCTATGAAAGATAAATAAATATTCACACTATTTTGATGAAGCATATATCTTATGTTCGAACACTTTTGTGTACAAACGGATGTCTATTCTGCGTGCCGTGACTAATGTCTCAGCGTGCCCAATAAAGTATTCCCATGCAACCCTAAAGAAGAAAAGCCTCACGTCTCATAAATGTTTCATTTTACCAAATAAGGTAAAGACGAAACGCTTTCTTCACAGTAGATGTCATTTTGCTTATAATAAGCAGCACGTGTTAACAACTTGTACACTCGAAAAAAAGTCCGCATGAGAATGTCATGTTGAAGGTTTTTTCTGCATGTAAAAAACAATCTTGTTCCGACAACTTTTGAAAAATAAAGGTACATCAATTCATATCTGAAGCTGGCATATAGATTTGAGCACCATATAGCAGAATATTCGGGATAACGCGGCTTTTCACCATACGCTGATCGCTTATCTGCATGCTTGTCTCGCTTGTATCTAGTTCTTCTTTTTAATGTAAGACAGAAGGCAGCACTTGACTTACTTAACATATTAAGAGTAATGGTTGAAGAATTGAAAATAAATTTCTCTTTAATAGATTACCTGCATTGACATCCCGCGCATTTGAAGACGAATCTATACGGCTCGTAATATTGGACCATTCAAGAAAATTTCAGAACTTCTTAGACAACTACTAGGGTTTGGAACACCTCTCATGGCTACGCTTGAAGCAAATGAAGCTACGATCTCTGTAATCATGCTAGTTGCCGTTCATGCTTGGTGGAACCGTATCGTTTTTTAATGCCGATATGTACCTTCTTACCTGGGAAACGAACCACTCTTATCAAGAATTTCGGGAACCGAATAGATTCGTCGTTGTTTTTTAAGTAAATAGAGGCTTGTAACAGGTTTGAGCTAAGAACTTCGATTGAAATCTGATCTTTGGTTCTACCGTGTGCGGGTACTTTTATCAAACATATAAATAGAGTAATTCTGATTGAACGCTTGTCTACATGAGTTATGTATCTGCGTATATGCAGAGTCTCAGAACAGTGGACTAGCAAATGCTACTCATAATCGCGGTGGTCTAGCCATACGCCAATATATATATATATATATATACATGTATACAAAAGTAAAATATTTATGTATAAGGCTGTAAACGTATATTTTTGTGATGATTCGAACACAGCAAGTGCTGCCTTCCCGTTGCAACCAGCGAAAAGAGTATATACATCTGTTTGTTTGGGAACTCGT
>NW_028293025.1:0-5000 GCF_964252035.2 Podarcis erhardii | reverse complement strand
TCATATGACTCAGCTGCCGAACTGAGCTAGTAAGGTATCAAGAAGCTCAAAGATTCGGCAGCACGTCTAAGCCAGTGCGTCTCGGAATTTGTTGAAAGTGCTGCTCGCTCAATCCTATAGTGTTCCATGCATGTCTAGATTGCCAAGGAACTGAGACATAGTTCACTTCTTCCATCTCTGCTCTTGAATTAATTTCACTGCGGCAGCTGCTCATATGAACACGAGTGGACGGTCTCCAGCTTGGAGGCATTCGATAGTTAACTTCTGATATTATTGCTTCAATTGCACCATCCTGCACTGCAGGTGATGATGCGTCACATTTTCAAACGCGGAATCAAGTTTGTTAAGCAGATTGACACAGTCTAGTTGGTGAATCAGGCACTCTTCTATGAGTCGCGCACGATGCAGTGAAGAAGCGGAGAGGAATTCAAAACTCTTGTTTCAGTCAAGAGCTTTGTTTACAGGAAAACACAATCAACTAGTTAATTTTTCCGCGCTGTTACATGAAATACGGAAGCTGTGAAATCACGCCTTGACACTTCCGTTATGCAGAGTTCCGAAATTACCACACTTACTGGTCTCCTGTTGTGGCAGTCGGACTTCCTCATACTACGGCATCAGACGTGCATTTTACGGTGAACTTAATTTCACGTGGAACAACGTCCTTCCACTTCTGTCTACAGCTGTTCTTCCAAATTATTACAACCCTTAGCTATGGCATGCACAGCTGCAACAAATTCATGAACTGCAGTAGATTTGGCTTTCAGCAAGCTCTTATGGTGTCTGCTGTGCAGTTTTTGGGAAATCCCTTACCGTCATAAAGCTGCTGCAAGACTCGCCTTCTAGATATTCGTGCTTAGTCACATACGTTGCACTGAATTTAGAACGCCGGGAGACAAAGTGTTGTTCTTGTTGCTGAAAGCTGTGTTTACACGTAATCACATCTACAATATGAAGCATGCATTGTTATATAGATGCTGTATTCCTTGGAATACAATCTCCTCATTTTCAATGCAAGCCTCTGGAATTGTCGTTTATGCACAGATTCACGAAAATTTCTAAAATCTTAAACCTCGAGAATTTGCTGCACGGCTTACAAGCTAGTTTTATTTAATATGCACTGAGCATGATTTACCGTGAAAATAATGTCGCTGTACAAACAAGGAAAAAGCTGTCTGGTAGTTAAATCATGCAGCATTATGTTCAAGTGGTTTCCATATAATACATTGTCGGCAGCTTTTAAGCCGTGCCTCTGGGATCGCTGTCGTGCACCGGATCACAAGTACCGCGAGCATTGCTGCAGAGCTCACAATCCAGTTGAAGTGTTCCAATCTAAACAAATGATAAAGCACCATATAATAATATATAACTACATTTGTCTACATCAACCAGCAGTTTATTGAACCGCGCCATTCATGGCGTACACTTTAACCTTTCTTGGAATTGTGACGCGAGCCTTCAAACTTGAAACAATGGTAGAAGATTTGATGCACGAGGGATGATCTGAAAAAAAAGGGTTGGCGCGGTCTGCTTTATAAATAAGGCAGTGCGAGACAGTCATTAGTGTATTCATTTGAGGCTGAGTCGACAAATAAGGACAATCTACTAATTGAGCCATACACTCTGCTAAATTTCCAATGAGAAGATTTTGCAGCTGTGAATGTGTGAACTTCAGCTTTCAACGGCGTCGGCCTGGTCGTCGGCGGCACACACGTATATAGGATGTTCAGACAAAATGTTCCAGATCGAAACAAATCTTTAACCGTTCAATCTTCTCACGTGCATCGCAACAAAGCTGGAAAATACGCGAGTCCATTGCAGCGTGTTCAGCCCCGGTATTGACGCAGCCAAACAAGGGGTGGGACCGGTATCCTTGAACGATTATATACTTGTCACACGACAACTTTAATATTCATAAGTGACCATTCTTTCTTTTTGTCAACCACAGAACACAATTTAGCGTTCATGAAAGTAAATACGTCTAGCGCCCTCCCCATTAGACGCTGACACAACGCGGTTTCCGCAAAGCGCTTAAATGAGCCAAAGCCTGGTCTTTGACGGTCTCTGGACATATTAAATCTAGTGTGACAGCAGCGTCTGGAAATACGACGAACTGAATTTCTGGAGATAACGTGCAATACCATACTAGAACCGCGAAAAATACGAACGTTAAACGAGAGAGGAAAAAGAGAAGGTCGTGGATTGGGTTTTGCAGAACACAAAAGCTTCGCATGTGTATTGTCAGATTCAGTATATGTGATTCTAAGGGCTCTCTCTCTGCGGCACAACTTTCTGCATGCACCGTATACTGAAAAGATTACACTCACGATACCATCTTATATATCGCAGCAGTAGACGATTGAACAGACAAGTTCCACGCGTAAGACGTAAGAAGAAAAAATTGTGCAAACACATGCAAAACACGGAATATTCGCTACATTGCACAGATTTTTTTTTTCAAATGTCTGTTCATAGCAACAAAATCTAACCTGTGGGCGACTATCTATTTTAAAGTTTTTGAGGTTTAAGAAAATAGTTCTCTTTGCGAGCTTTCAGAATCAGGGTTTAGGGTTGTTCTCAACATAAATGTACTGCATTTGAAGCAAGTCAAATGACAGTCGCCTTCCATCTTTCACTTGTGCTCAAATGCTTACTCATTTTAAGATGAGTATAAAATTGATGCTTACATGATGCGTTCAAAGATGTATCCGGCAATGAAAACTCGGCTTGTTAAGCGCACTTATATCTGGTCACCCTCGACTTCGGCTGGTTTGCTATATGACACTGAGTTTACTGTTGTTTCTGGTCCTCATGGTTTCATGGGTACATATGCTCATGGCTTAAAACGCTGTGAAACACGAGTAGTATATAGTCTCGCGCGTAACGCAGGCGCACTCACTACGTAAAAAAGTTTTACTTCGAGTCGCTACAATTCCTCACTATATTTTCTTATCCTTGTTCGAAAGGAAAAACAAAAAGTCGCTAAATCGTTGCAGTACGTAAAAGGCAAGTACAGCAACCTTCATATGAACGGCTGCACCGTCTCATGTCCGAGCTTCCCCAAGCCGAAAAAGTCTACTTGATCAACTCTTACTTTTGCATAAGATGCAACAGTCTACAGATAAGGTATATCAATAATTTATCGCAGATATGTTTGCACAACAAAGCCAGGCACTGCTCATTTCAATGAGAAATATTGTCGTGCGTAAAAGCTGGTCCCGTATTTCACATGACTTGTATACGATATTTTTCAAATTAGTTGTATATCCGAGTATGAAGATCGCCCGACGGTTAGATCCTAAGCATCTTCACATTTCTCATAAAAATTACGGAATAAAACTTTTCTGGAAAAGACTCTAAAGAAGAAAAGATAGCTCGCATGCTCTTTTGAGTTTTGTGAAATATGTTACATACTGAATATGCTTCGCTCCCTCATGTGATAACAAAAAAGTGTCTGTGCTTGAAAAACGTCCGGATATGTAGCTACCTCACAGCTGACTTTGGCTCAGACGAAATGAGTTCTCCATTGATAATAGTCCACGTTCCATATAAAATTGTATTTAGTTCATCGTTTTTGTGATAGTAAAGCAACTATAATTATAGCAGTACCTGGACTTGACATAACGTTGGTATAAGAAAGAAAATCATGATAGTCGTATACAATGGAATACGAGGCATTAAATTGAAAGCTATCAAATATATACTTCCATAGATAAGAAGGTCACAAGAATATCAATTGGATTAAACAACATATCATATCTTAGGTTTTGGAACTTAGTGTAATGACAGTCTTAACTACGTGTCTCCTAACATATCTTTAGCATAATATATAAATGCACAAATTGTAGATATGACAGCATCCACTGAAAACACAGTGAAATTGAGCTACTTTTTAATATATACTAAATAACGCTATATTTATACTAGCACTTCCCAGTACAACACCAGGGTACCTCGGTAAGCAAACAGGATATTAAAGGATAATTTACACCATAGATCTACTTGTCTATTGACATAGTTGCGACCCATATAAGCACAAAGCCATTAAGTATTTTGGTACCTGTAGGAACTACGATTCTGCCAGATACCGCAGAGAAATATGCACGAGCATCTAACTCTGGTACGACGGTCATCCTACGGTGAGACCATACTAGAAGAGCCAAGGTTGTGATGCAAACCACTGACAATACCATTTGTCCGCCAAATATCTCGAACACCAGAAAGAATATACACCTCTGGATGACCGAAGAGCCAGCATAGATGTTGTGAGTACATAGAGTCACAAACTCTAAAATTGGTATGTAGATCCCTCAATAACATTACTAAAGCTTCTGTTCAAATAGATAACGTTAGTATAAGCATTATAGCAGTAATCATTATGGACCAAAGTATACCAGATATTCGGTCTGCATTCTGTTACGCTTCACAAAACAGTCATGTAACTAGAAAAATTCAAGACCTTGATGTGCAAGGAAAAGCTGTACGCATCTTCAGATTCCCGTATGTGAAACGAAGTAGGTGCAAAGGTGGAACGGTTACCAGAATTACTCTAGAAATTTGACAATGTATTCTTGCTCCCGTTAATGTCTATTGATTGTTCTATGTTTTTCAAGGTATGGCAGTCACTGGGAAAAGAATCAAGTTTCCCAAAACATGCTGTTCTTCGTAAATCAAGAAGCTCGTTCCTTATTTGACGCCACCTCTAATATTCTGGTCGCGCTCATGCATAGTTGAAACAACCAAATATATCGTAATTCATGATTGCAAAGACGCAGGACACTAGCAGTTGACAACTACAGGACTTTAGCATTGCCAATAAAATAGACAATCATATTGTGCAGCTGAAGACCCTAGGAAAGAGGTCGTCACTAAAGATTACGGTTTAAAGCTTGAAACTACACGGAAAATAATGAATATAGTCCATTGCAAACTTACGCCTAGCAATTACTGAACCAAGCGGCTGCGACTTATTGACTGTGTTGAATTTCAGTTGATAGAAC
>NW_028293026.1:0-39247 GCF_964252035.2 Podarcis erhardii | reverse complement strand
TATGTGTGCAAATCCATATAACATATGTATATATATGTATGTATAATGTCAAGTACATATACATACATATAAAATGTATATATTTTCTATATATGTGCACATAAATATAATATATGGATTTTTATGAAGTTTATGTGTGCAAATCCATATAACATATGTATATATGTATGTATAATGTCAAGTACATATACATACATATAAAATGTATATATTTTCTATATATGTGCACATAGATATAATATATGGATTTTTATGAAGTTTATGTGTGCAAATCCATATAACATATGCATATATGTATGTAGAATGTCAAGTACATATACATACATATAAAATGTATATATTTTCTATATATGTGCACATAAATATAATATATGGATTTTTATGAAGTTTATGTGTGCAAATCCATATAACATATGTATATATATGTATGTATATCATGTCAAGTACATATATATACATATAAAATGTATATAGTTTATATATATGTGCACATAGATATAATATATGGAATTTTATGAAGTTTATGTGTGCAAATCCATATAACATATGTATATATATGTATGTATAATGTCAAGTACATATACATACATACAAAATGTATATAGTTTATATATATGTGCACATAGATATAATATATGGAATTTTTATGAAGTTTATGTGTGCAAATCCATATAACATATGTATATATATGTATGTATAATGTCAAGTACATATACATACATATAAAATGTACATATTTTCTATATATGTGCACATAAATATAATATATGGATTTTTATGAAGTTTATGTGTGCAAATCCATATAACATATGTATATATATGTATGTATAATGTCAAGTACATATACATACATATAAAATGTATATATTTTCTATATATGTGCACATAAATATAATATATGGATTTTTATGAAGTTTATGTGTGCAAATCCATATAACATATGTATATATGTATGTATAATGTCAAGTACATATACATACATATAAAATGTATATATTTTCTATATATGTGCACATAGATATAATATATGGAATTTTATGAAGTTTATGTGTGCAAATCCATATAACATATGTATATATGTATGTATAATGTCAAGTACATATACATACATATAAAATGTATATATTTTCTATATATGTGCACATAAATATAATATATGGATTTTTATGAAGTTTATGTGTGCAAATCCATATAACATATGTATATATGTATGTATAATGTCAAGTACATATACATACATATAAAATGTATATATTTTCTATATATGTGCACATAGATATAATATATGGAATTTTATGAAGTTTATGTGTGCAAATCCATATAACATATGTATATATGTATGTATAATGTCAAGTACATATACATACATATAAAATGTATATATTTTCTATATATGTGCACATAGATATAATATATGGAATTTTATGAAGTTTATGTGTGCAAATCCATATAACATATGTATATATGTATGTATAATGTCAAGTACATATACATACATATAAAATGTATATATTTTCTATATATGTGCACATAGATATAATATATGGATTTTTATGAAGTTTATGTGTGCAAATCCATATAACATATGTATATATGTATGTATAATGTCAAGTACATATACATACATATAAAATGTATATATTTTCTATATATGTGCACATAAATATAATATATGGATTTTTATGAAGTTTATGTGTGCAAATCCATATAACATATGTATATATATGTATGTATAATGTCAAGTACATATACATACATATAAAATGTATATATTTTCTATATATGTGCACATAAATATAATATATGGATTTTTATGAAGTTTATGTGTGCAAATCCATATAACATATGTATATATATGTATGTCTAATGTCAAGTACATATATATACATATAAAATGTATATATTTTATATATATGTGCACATACATATATATATATATATATTTGTATGAAGTGTATGTGTGTCGGATGCTGCAGAGTAGCGCACGTACACATATATATGTATATGTTTGAACTGCATTTTACAAGTCTAAAAATGCACACTTTTTACGTTGTGCACTTGCTGCACAAAGTCTGATGAAGCCTGTACAAACAAGGATTGTGTATACGATGTTTGAGTTGTAGAAAGAAGCTTGCTTTCTTCAGCACAAACGAGGGAAATCAGTCTACACTTGAATACATCGATGTAAGTGACAGGATCAGTGACTGAAGTGAGAATATGTTGTTGTTAAAAAAATTAAAGCCGAGCAAATTTCCACCACCTCAATCACACATCGAGATATATGTATGTGTGTGTGTGTGTGAAGGAGGAGAGTGAAAATGAGTCGAAGACTATTAGAAAAACACACATACACTGCGACAGCACAGACAATTAAGCGTGGCATATTTTACCTCTTTCTCTGCAATGCGTCTCAATTCCTTCAACTCTCTGCATAGTTCTTTATCTGCAGAAAAAAACTGCTGTATTTGCTCGCCTGCTGGAGTTCCAAGTGCCGCTGCTGCTGCGTTTACTAACGACTCACAAGATTTCTCCACTGCAGTTTGAGCAGCTTGTTTTCTTCTATCTAAGTCTACGGGCATTTTCTCGCCCACAACTGCTTTTCTCGCTTTTTCTCCTACCTGTTTTTCACTTGAAGAAAAACCTGCTTCGCTGCTCTTTGCTGGCGCTGTTCTTGCTGCAAAGCAAGCCAAATCATCTACAGCTTCTGTTCCTACTTTTGGTGCACTGGATTTCAACAATGTAGATGAGTTTAGTGGTGTAGATGATTCTACTATTGGTGTAGATGATTCTACTATTGATGTAGATGATTCAACTATTGGTGTAGATGATTCTACTATTAATGTAGATGATTCGACTATTGGTGTAGATGATTCTACTATTAATGTAGATGATTCTCCTATTGGTGTAGATGAATCGTTTATTGGTGTAGATGATTCGACTATTGGTGTAGATGATTCTACTATTGGTGTAGATGATTCCACTATTGGTGTAGATGATTCTACTAGTGGTGTAGATGATTCCACTATTGGTGTAGATGATTCTACTAGTGGTGTAGATGATTCTACTATTGGTGTAGATGATTCTACTAGTGGTGTAGATGATTCTACTATTGGTGTAGATGATTCTACTGTTGGTGTAGATGATTCTACTATTGGTGTAGATGATTCTACTATTGGTGTAGATGATTCTGTTGGTGTAGATGATTTTCCTACTGCACGTGTTCCTGCTGGTGCATGCGTTTCTACTGGTGTAATGGAAAATTCAGTTTTTTTTGTTAGCGATGAGTTTGCTTCAATAAGCGCACTGTTTGTTTTCACTAAACAAGCCCGCGGTGCTTCTGCTAATGCTGACGAAAGTGGTGGTGATGAAAATGGTGGTGAAAATGGTGGTGATGAAAGTGGTGGTGGTAAAAGTGGTGGTGGTGAAATTGATGGTGGTGAAAGTGGTGGTGATGAAATTGATGGTGGTGATGAAAGTGGTGGTGGAAGTTGAAGAAGGGAAGCTGCAAGTGAATTGGTTGAAAAGGCTAGGTTGTTTCGTTGATACTGATTTTGCAGAAGAAGCAACTGCTGTAGCAAAGCAGCAATTCTTGGCTGTTTTAAGGCCTTCTCTCCTGCTTTTGTCTGTGTGAGAAAAACTCAGCGTTGCAGAAGAAATCCAAGAAAAGAAAATGCACAGCAAAAAGAAGCAGAAAAAGCAAGTGGGAGATGCCACCCAATTACCCCCCTTTGTTGGAGACGTCGTTACTGAAAAAAAGACTACTACTTTCGCACACTTGTTGAAGGAAGCGAAAACCATAGGAAAAGCTGTAAAACACTCACTACCACACACATACAGCACGACAAATAGTCGAAAAAACGCTTCATTGACTAAAAATGCCAAACTCCAGCAATGCACAGTCAGAACAATACAGAAAACAAAAAAGACACCAGATTCACACAAAACAATTCACATCTTCCAAAAAATTACACGCAGAGTGGAGAGTACTGCATTCTGCAGCATGGAAATTACGGGAAAGTGAAAAAACTTCTAGATTTCTTCTAAAAGAACGCAGAAGCTGCTACAAAGCTCCTAAATTGCAAGTTGAAAGAACTACCAGCAAAAACTTCTTTGCAGATGTGTCGTATGCAGTCTATAGGAATCCACGCTTCTTATTACACACAACACAAACCTATTTGTTCATACATTGAGTCAAACTAAGAAACTGACTTCTGCTCTCACACATATGTGAGTGCAGCTGCTTTTTCTACTGGAAATAAGGGCAAAATAACACGTGAAAGTGCAGTTTGCTTGTTTCAAAAGAGAAAGCTAAACCAGCACTAGCACCAGTATAGTAGAATCTACATACGTAAATATGTAATATACATATATATATGTGTACGGATATGTGTGGTGTGGTGGTTTTTTATATCGAATTTGACAGAGGAAACGAGAGCGAGGAGAAGGAGAAGCAGCAGCAGCAGTAACGAAGGGAAAGCACTTGCTTAATATTGCTAGAAAAAAAGAGGAAAAAAGGCGAGAAAAAAAATATATATATATATATACGACTGGTAATCATGCAGCTGTTTGCTGCGAAAATTCCAAGTAGAAGCAGCAGCTATACAAACAAACACACCACCAATACCAACCCACCAACACCTACACCTAGATGTACACAAATACCATACATATACTCATTATATATATACAGACAAATACATATACATATGCATATATACATATATATATACATACATATACATATATATATATATATATATATATATATATATATATATATATACATATATACATACATATACATATACATATACATATATACATATATATATACAGACAAATACATATACATATATACATATATATATTCATACATATACATATATATATATATATATATATATATATATAGCTGATGGATCAGGACACTTATTTATAAATATATATATATGTATTTATGTATTTTTAGAGCTGACGGAGGTTGGAGATTAATGTGTTTATGTAGCTTACTGGACAGAGAAGGTACTCAGGAGGGGCATTTGCGAAGCTTTTGATATTTGGATAGAAAGGCGGCGGTCGAGGGTGAATTTGTGATGGACGTGTCTGCGCCAAACAAACAAATCAACTTAAATTGAAGCAGCCAAATGAGCATAGTCGAAAATCAGCAAGTCTGTATGTATCAGAGAAAGTCGATGCTGCAACTTTTCACGAGAAAAAAGCACCAAAACTTTACTAACAAGGACGAAAAAAGCACCCACACTCAACCAAAACGGAAAACAGCAAAGTCACCAATCCAACCAGTAGTAGTAGTAGTGGTAGTAGTAGAAAAAGTAGTTATAGTAGTAGGAATAGTAGTAATAATAGTAGTAGTAGTAGTAGTAGTAATTAAAGTAGTAGTAAAATTAGTAGTATCAGTAGTAGAAGTAGTGGTCGTTTTAGTAGTAGTA
The DNA here is from genome assembly GCF_964252035.2 of Podarcis erhardii. Classification (NCBI taxonomy): domain Eukaryota; kingdom Metazoa; phylum Chordata; class Lepidosauria; order Squamata; family Lacertidae; genus Podarcis; species Podarcis erhardii. The sequence goes on along the minus strand of NW_028293026.1, from coordinate 33,800 downwards.
GAAGTAGGCAACGTAGTAGTAAAAGTAGTAGTAATAGTAGTAATAATAGTAATAGTAGTAGTAGTAGTAGTAATAATAGTAATAGTAGTAGTACTCGTAGTAGTAGTAGTAGTAGTAGTCAAAGTAGTAGTAAAAGTAGTAGTAATAGTAGTAGTAGAAGAAGGAGAAGGAGCAAGACAGTTGAAATAACAACCAAAAAGGCAAAAATAGCAACACCAACAATTCAACATATATAGGAGTTAAGCAAACCAACGTAGAGACAGCAACATCAACAGTTTCTATATAAAGTGAAGGCAGCAAATTCAACAGCTGTGCAGTAAAGAGAAGAAGCAGCAAAGTCCATTGTTCATATATTTACATAGTAGTTGCAGCAACAGGTAGAATTGGAGACATCAATTTGGGCAGTAACAAAGAAGAGCACCAAGACCATTAGTTTAACACAAGTAAAAAAGCCAAACACCAAATACAAATCCAAAATATAGACGAGCAGTAGCAAAAGCTACATAGTATGTCAGGCAGAAATAAAGCCACATTTACACTCGCAAAGCCGAGCTGTTACCTATTTTACGAGTAGAATTTCCAACACCTCTAAAAAAGAGCAAAACTAAAGTAGTAAAAGCAGCACCCAATTCAACCAGATTCAGCAACAGCGATAGTAGAGACAGAAATAGCTATTCTGTAGAAACACTAGCAACAGCGATAGTATAGAAAGAACTAGCTACTTTGTACAAACAATAGTAAGAGCGATAGAATAGAAAGAAATAGCTCTTCTGTACAAACAATAGTAACAGCGATAGTATAGAAAGAAATAGCTACTTTGTACAAACAATAGTAAGAGCGATAGAATAGAAAGAAATAGCTATTTTGTAGAAACACTAGCAACAGCGATAGTATAGAAAGAACTAGCTACTTTGTACAAACAATAGTAAGAGCGATAGAATAGAAAGAAATAGCTCTTCTGTACAAACAATAGTAACAGCGATAGTATAGAAAGAAATAGCTACTTTGTACAAACAATAGTAAGAGCGATAGAATAGAAAGAAATAGCTATTTTGTAGAAACACTAGCAACAGCGATAGTATAGAAAGAAATAGCTACTTTGTACAAACAATAGTAAGAGCGATAGAATAGAAAGAAATAGCTATTTTGTAGAAACACTAGCAACAGCGATAGTATAGAAAGAAATAGATACTTTGTACAAACAATAGTAAGAGCGATAGAGTAGAAAGAAATAGCTATTTTGTAGAAACAATAGCGACAGCGATAGTATAGAAAGACATAGCTACTTTGTACAAACAATAGTAAGAGCGATAGAATAGAAAGAAATATCTTTTTTGTAGAAACAATAGCGACAGCTTTAGTATATGGACAGAAATAGCGAGAGTTGAGACAGTGAAGCTAAAGAGTAAGAGAGCAAGATGAAAGTGTGGGACAAATACATGTACACACTTATGTAGATTTACATGTGTATATACGTATAATAAACATATGTGTATAGAAAGTAGAGTAAAAAGAAGACTACTAGCAGGTAGGAGGAGACCTTGTAGCAACAGCAGCAAAACAGCAGCAGTCATCGACTTTTGTTGCAGCACCTTTTTTTAAAGACGAGTAAAAGTCGACTTTTTGTGCAGCACAAGACTGAGTGTGTGCGACACTTGTGTTCAGAATTGGACCGAAAAATTGAATGCTAAGTTGTGAAAGCCTAGTTTGCGAATTTACATGTGCATGTGTGCTTCATTCACTGCAAAACTGCATTTCTGTGCTACTTTCATTCAGGCAGTGAATTGCCGCTTTGATGGGCCACCAAAAACACCGTTTTTCGAAAGAAAGCTAAAGAAGGTTAGAAAAACAGACAAGCAGACAGCAGCGAAAGCAGTGAAAATACAGAGAAATTCGAGAAGTTTGAGAAACAGTCAGTGCAGACAAGTGTATTTTTTCTGAGTGAATCTTTCTAAGCACTTGTGTCGATGATGGCAGAAAGTTGAAATTTCGATGAAATAAAGACAGCGAAGTTTGTCAACAACACACAGCGCGGCCAGTCGACTTCGACAGAGAAAAACAGAGCAAAGCAGTGAAAGAAAGTCAAACCAACAACAAAAAAACCACTTCGACTGTGTAAGTGTTGTACGTTGTTGTATGTATACGAGTGTGTGAGTGTGCAGACACGCATTTCGACGAATTTCAACGCAAAAAGAAAAACAAGTCTGTATCCCACACGAGTGTGTGTGTGTGTGTGTGTCTCTTTCTCTGTGGTGGTTGAGTTGTGAAAAAACACCAAAACACCCACCACCATCACTACAAAGAAGCAGCCACTGCAGAAAAGTGGAATCTGCATAAAATAAAAGCTTTCACACTCACACACACACATCAAAGTGACTCTAAATGTGTGTGTGTGTGTGGGTGTGTGAGACACCACAGAAAAGAGCTTTTTCTGCACATCAGTGTGGGGTGTGGGATGCATGCGCGCGCGAAAAAGCACTTGTGGAGTTCAAACGAAAGCAAGCGGAGGAAAGCAGAGAGACTTTGAAAGATGAAATTTTCGATGTTGGCGTGTGCGTGCGTGCATGCGTGCATGCGTGCATATGCGTAGCAGATGAGTTTATGGCGAAGCGGACTTTTCTGGGACGCTGGAAATTCCACTTTTTGGCCCCTTTGAGTTGTTTGCGGTGGTGAGCATGCAATTTCGTCAGCCCTTTCTTGTCAGCCCCCTCAACAACAACACCCGCCCCTTTTCGGCAGTGGGGCTGTCGGCAGCACCAACGCAACTTCCAGTCGGCTGCGCTGTTCCAGCAACCCAAAAAATAGCCACCATTTTCAACAGAGCTTTCACTGCTATAAATACTACTATTACTACTACTACTAGTGTGAATACTACTGCAACTACTGCTATTCGTGCACCACCATCGCAACCATTCCAGCGCAGCAGAAGAAGAAAAACTGCACAGAAAAACGAAGCAACAAGGCGCCGCTGCTGCATGCGCTCCTCCACTCTTCAGCCCCCCCAACTTCAAATCACCACCATTTCCACCACCACCATTTCCACCACCACCATTTCCACCATTTCCACCACCATCATTTCCACCATTTCCACCAGTGCTTGTTGTTGCCCACCACCACAATTGTTTTCGACGAAAAACAGCAGCTGCGCCACCACCCCTTCCGCTGTCACTACACTGCGCACCACCAAAAAAGCCGAAAGTCGCTGATAATAATCTACTCCCCCTAATAAGAGTAAAACTAGGAACAACAATAGTAGTAGCAGTAGTAGTAGTGAAAATAGCAGCAGTTGAGTCACTAGCACTGGTATTACTGACAGTAGAAGTGAAACTACTAGCACCAGTAGTAGTAGGAGTAGTAGTAGTTGGAGTGAGGGAGGGAGAAGGAGAAGGAGGAGGAAGGATAGGTTGTGTAGGATTGTTAGAAGCAGAAAGAAGTGGAGATGAAGGGCGGCGTGTTTTTTTTGATTGAGTGGTTGTTGGAGCAGGAAGGGAAGGCAAAATTGCAAGGAGCAGAAAACTGCTGGAAAAAGCTCCAACTTGAGCAGAAGCAGCAGAGGGAGAGCTGCGAAGGGAGAAAAGAGAAGACTTAAAGACTGAAGAAGCGAAAGAGGCACAAAAAGCAGAAGAAGATTCAGCAGCGAGCGAAAGAGAGGCGGATCTGTGCAGGGCTGGAGAAGTGGTGGCAGAGCTGCAGAAAAAGCGCAAACAGCAGAAAAGAGCAGCAGAAAACAGCAGAAGCCACCAGCAACACCTTCTCCTCAACCAGAAGAGGCAGGAAGAAGAAGCGAGGGCAGACATGCAGAAAGAAGCGCTGAAACAGAAAAACGCCAAAAAAAAGCGGGACGAAGAACGAAAGCAAACGAAAAAAAAAGAAGATTGACGCTTGAATCTTTGCTTGCGAGTCACGCACACTCACCGAGCACATGCAGTGGAAGCGAGAGGAAGCGAAGAAAGTGAGCCGGCAAAGAAATAGAAAACCAAAGAAACAGAGAAAGCAGAAATCTCTGTGAAGGCTGCAGCACACTGCACACACACGGCACTCCTCGAGGAGTCTCAAAAAACGGAGGAAAAGAAGAAGTGCTCTTGAAACAACTGCATGCAACAACAGACGCCTTGACAGGCTGTAGCTTTGTATACGTATATATATATATTTATATAGAGAGAGAAGACAGGGAAGGGACGGAAACGTAGAAGAGAGGAAGGAATCAGAGCTGCCGTTTATATTGTGGTGGTAGACAACGCTTGGAAGAGGAAGAAGGCGCATGCAAATTGGACAAATTGGACAGTTAGAAGAAAGAGTGAGAGCCTAGCTAGCGCAGTGGGTTTGGAAAATTCTGCTAGGAAGTCGCGAAAAGGAAAGAAAGGCGCTGAATTGAACACACACGTGAGTTTAACATACTGGAGATTCGAGGCAGAAAAAAGCGGTGCAGAAGACGTCTCACAGAGACGAAAAGCGAAGAAGAGAGAGAAAGCGGCTCCCACCAAACAAATACTATTACAGGCCTGAACACCCGTTTCCGTCGAGGAAAGAGAGAAATTCTGCTGTGCAAATAAACAGTTTGTTTGTCTGTTTTATTGCTTCTGCAATTTCTCGTGTGGTTTTGTTGTTGCTACTGATGTTTTGATGTCTTTTAGGTGTCACTGCTGTGTGGCTGCAATTCGTGCTACTGTTGCTTCACTTCTGACCGTTTCAAAGATCGGTTGTTGCTGAATTTACAGTGTATCTTTGAAAAAGCAACGACAAACGGTGAAGCAGCAGCATAGACAGCATTTGACTTCCCTGCAATCGCTTTTTTCTGCTGCTGCTGCAAGCCCTACAAATTCCGCATGCAATTTATAAGTCTACTACTGCCTGTGTTCTTGCCGCTGCAATTCTTGCTTGGTTGCTGCTGCTGGTTTGTCTGAGAAAGAAAACGAGCAAGATCAAAGATCTAAGTAGTGATGAACTAAGGAGTGAAGAAACAAACAACTACCGTATAGAATGCGCCGTTGAATGAACACAAATTCAAATTTACGTTTTTGCTGTTGTGGCTGTTGGTGCTGTTTGTGTGTGGAAGGAAACACCGGAGGCAAGTGCCAGAGAAAATTCTCTTCATTGAGAACAACGGCAAAAAGGCACTTGAACGAATGACAGCTTCCTCGACTGTATATGTAGACACTCATTTGGTGCGTATATACGCCCACTTCTTTACATATATATATCAGCAATAAATTTACAGAGAAATACCACAGGTGTGAAAACAAAAGTTGTTTATACACACGACAACAGAAAAAGCTGCAAAGGTACTCGCATACAGTATGCAGGTCGACCTCGAAAAAAACGTCTTCATATATATATATATATGTATATACACTGGATTTACACGTGTATGTACACGTAAAAAGGGTGACAGACGTATAGTTCTGTAAGGGAAAGCAAGTCGAATATTTCCTTGCAAAAATACCACGAACTTCAGTGTTGTTTTGAAGGAAATTGCAGATTCACTCAGAGGGTAGAGCGTCCGTGTGTGTGTGTCTGGCAAAACCGAAGGAAAGACAAAACGCAACAGCAAAATCAGGTTGCCACACAAAAAAGAACAGTCCAGCGGGTACGCGACAATTACTTGTAGACAATATCTTCCATATTTTTGATGGAGCCCAAAGAATGAAAGTGGCGGATAAATATGCTTCGTATCTTTTTTGTTGATGTATGTACACTAAATATATATAAACAATAAACATATATATGTATAATATATCTGCATGCGATCATGCTGCATACAGTCACAGATCTTCTTCTATGGTACACACTGTACAAAAACGCAATATCCATGTAGTCTGCGTGTATGAGGGGAGCCAGTGCAAGACACAGAAAAAAAGGATTTGTACAGGAAGTAAACAGTCAAACAATGAAGCCAGCATACATCATGCTGCGCACAAGTGCAAGCGTGTGCACATATGTGCTGCATGTGTGACTCGCCCTTTCGCGAGTTTAGACACGTTTTTGTTTTCATACCGAGCAAACACCTTGAAACAAGAAAGCAACCGCAGCCAAAGACAAGCTGCAAGCAACTATGCTTAAATCAGGTATCTCAGTAGTCACGCGTGTGCATATGATTGAAGTGCGAGGGAGAAATCGTTATCACGAGAGGGCGAAAATAGCTTTGCTCGGTTACTTGTACTTACTAGAAATGAGGAGAAAGAGACTGCTAGAGTAGAATCTAGAGGATATAGCTTTTTGAAAACACAGTGTCAGTATGTACTGCGTACGAATGTGCTTTTCTTGTAATCGCGTGGTGTGCGCAACTTAAGACGCCATGGATTTGTGTGTGTGCAGGTGCATGCCTTTTTTGAGAGAGTATCTTTTTCCCTAAATATATATATACATATATATATATATATATATATATGTAGTGATGAAGTCTAGACGAACTAAATTATAGATATATATATATATTCATTTTTTCACTAAAATGTTTCCAAGAGGTACATGCCAATGTTTTCTATACATATTTATTCACGTGGCTACAGAAATCTATTTCGTGTGAGTTGCGTATATGATTACACATAAGCCCAAGTAAATTTATATGTATATTCTGATGAAACAAAGTGGTGTCAAAGCATGTTTTATGAGGGGTTATCTTAAGGGCTTGCCTACGTGCATGTCGCTTTCAACTGTCGTGAATACCAAATATATTTGCAGCATTATTGTAGGAGCCCATAAGCTCATATATTTTATTTTACTTGATCATGTAAGTGATTATATGTATCGGTAGTCGTCTATTAAGTCAAGACTTGTAAGCCACTAACGTTCGCAGTTCTCGCCAATGCGTGTCATACTTTGCATTCACCGTTTCCTTTGTCTAGATTTTCTCACTATTCGCGGCAGACCTTCATACTATGACATACAATAGCGTTTTTTTTCTAAAACCTGGACTCAAACAGAACGAACATTTAACTCGAGAAAGAACCGGGATGCAGAACGGAAGAATTGGAGATTCAAAAAAATGAAGGAGGGTGGGAGGACGAATGGAAATGCAGGACACAACAGATTTAAATGGTTCAATGAGGTCAAATTGGCTTTCTTGTACATTCAAAAAAGCCATATGTTTGTTATGCTCGTCGCAATATGTCACGAATCTACGCAAGAGCTTCCATAAATATATATAGATATGTGTTTATTTTATGTATGCACATATCCTCTTATATAGGTATGTTCTTGTATGCATAGGTGTGTCCGTGTCTGTCCCCTTGACATTCTCGTTCGGGACCTAACTCGAGTGAGGACAGAAGCCAAAAGCAGTGTGTGCGTTGCCGTTTGTGACTTAGTATGATCAACCATTTCTAAGATTGTATCATACGATACAGCTGAAGCTGCTTTTCATGTTGTAACTGACAAGCTAATAACTGTGAATATTCCCATACTCTGGAAGAGCGGCAGCGGAGGCAAACAACGATGGCAGGAGAATTACCCATAGCGACAAAGGCACGTGTATTACATATCTTTCAGGATGCACTGCAAGCAAATGAGACTCGTTAAAATACGTGCACAAAAAAGACAATTTTAGGAAAGTGATACTCCCACACCTGCTTTACTGATTGTGCCGCTAAACTAGCATGTGCAAATGTTATAGTTGTATCAAGTATTAGTTATTGCAACAGACGGTTCTTTTTTCCTTTAAAGCACGTCTTTTTATGAGCAAACATGTATCCCGCATCTGTAAAACCTATGATGTTCGTTTGGTGGCAATGTTTTTACCATACGGTTCTTCGATTCTACAATTACAGAAGGAAAGTATTAAGAGAACAACACAGCGTGTTTATCAGATTGGTGTGTTACCCTCTGCAGCTTATCGCATTAATGATCTAAAAATTGAATATTCCTTTGACCATATATTTATGAATGCAGGTATATATTTTTGTATATATATATATATATATATATATATATATATGTATATGTTAGCACCAGCATGAGCGCACACGCTATTCGCGTGCATACTATTTCAGCAAGACTTGCAGGCAAAATAGCGCAAATCGCGCAAAGTTCACGTATCCCAAATCCAGAACAGAAGTTACATATATATATATATATATATTATTGTGTAAAGTCTTTCTGACTTTGCCGTCGTAGAAGTTACGTAACACATTTACGCAGTCACGTACGTTCTTCAAGCGAAGACGCTCCTACGTTCTACCCTATGCGTCCGAGCATACATGTGTGTGTTGCAGAATACACATACGTCCAGAAACAGCAAATCCTGTTTCTGTATTGAAGAATGAAAAGGCATTTTAAGCTATAAAACAAGGCCATACACATATGTATCATGTTCTTTTGCTCGCCTACGCGTCTAATTTATCTTCTGAATACCATTTTACATATAGAGCGAACTACATGTAAAGGAAATAAGAACCTAGAACTGTAAAAAACTAGTTTCCAAATTCAAGAAGCTGTGCAAGCTGCTTGAAAATATTTTATGACAAAGTGAACACGCCGTGTTTTTCGCATCAAAGCGGAACTTCCTTTGAAAGAAGAGGTGCTTATTTGGAACGCTAATAGCTCATGCAGCATAATAAACTTGTGTCGTCCACACTTCTGTCTATTATTTAATTACAGTAGCTACGCAAAAATTGCATATTTCTCAATCTCAAACTAAATGCTTACTCTCAAACTTTCTTTTTTCGTTTACTCCCTGCAAGGGAAAGCAAAGACGCGTATGAGTATTTTGTAGTCTAGACGGATCTAGGAATGAACATTCATATGAATTGAATTTATTATGTGTATGTACGTGTGCATGTTCATAAACGTAGAAACGATGTAGGTCGAGCTAGGGTAGTGTCTCAAGTAAACGAGCTGGAGTTAAAAATTAAATGAGCTTTTGCATCAACATGAACGGACACAAGTGTAGCTGAAGCTAATGTATACAGTAGTATGAGAAAATACTTCTTTGTAACAACCAGGGTGAGCTCTGATTCAGATAGTGCTGCCTGGACACTTCACTTTTAACGCGTCATCGAATGATTACAATCTGAATCCAATATGTACGGCGTCTACCATGAAAACATCTTTGTATCTTTGTGGAACTACTTAACGCAGGTGTATAATCGTATGCTATGAGCGTAAGTTATTGAATAGCATGATTACCGGAATACGGAGGTATTCAAAGTGCATAGGAACTCTGAAACGCCACATAGCAAGAACATGGAAGCGTGTGCATACATTTACACGCGTTCATAGGGATTTATATTGACTAGCATATTTAGTATCACTTAGGAAACGCCTGTATCGTCGATTAAAATTCCATAAATCAAGTAGGCAAAACATAGTCGCTCATTACTGCCTTATGGGTATCAAACAGTACACACAGCGTGATTTGACTGAAGCAATGCCTGATCAATCATATATATATGCAAGAAAGCATTGCTTGAAATTATTGATTGGCCGGAAAAACGTTCCTGAGCATGTAAATTTAGGCAAATAGCACCCGAATGACACGCCGTTAGACTTCATCATTGGACCTGCATATATGCGGTTTACACAATATTATGTACCTGTGCGCGAAATGTGGAAGTTTGAGGGTATTATTTTCATCAGCAGAAGAAGTCCTCTTATTTGCTGATATGCACTTCTAGACATGTATGTCTCGCATATACCTAGTCCTCCAAATCATAATCTTTCACTTCAATGACATTTATAAAGTGACATACGGTGACAACAGAATCTGCAAGACTTGGTGGACCATTGTGTTTCAAACAATTGCGCTTGTATCTACATGCGCGCCTCTAAAAAGCGGAAATTTGGCAACTGCGAGTTTCGCTTTGTGAGCTTTACGTAAATGAATGTAGTTTTTATGCTACCATCGGCTGTACGCCCTATTTTGTTTTCTATTTTTTCTTCGTTGAAGTTATCGGGTTTCTCTTTCAAAATTTCGTCCTCTTCATATGAACCTGTTTCCATATGGCCAGCTTTGCGACTTTGCTCTTCTTGTTCCTGCGGGGGTTGCTGAAATTGCTGCTGTTCTTGTTGCTGCTTTACTGTCCTCTTTTCATCATCTAGAATGAAGCACTGCAGCTGCTGCTCATACGGCGATAAGATTGTATTCTCGATCCCCAATCCACCTTCACCACTATTTTCCTGATATTGCGCAGTACTTCCGCTTGCGTTACTTGCTATTGCATTGGCGTTGTCAGCTGCTACTTCCGCTTCAGCTGTTGCTGCGACGACTTCTGCTAAACCTACTGCAACATTGCTTGCCTGTAATGAAACTCCGTAGCATGCGTTTGAGACTGTTCGCGCTGCTGCTCGTGGTGCCCCAGCTCCCTTCCTTGCTTCAATTGCTTTGTCTGCCGCACTGCAGGAACTGTCACTTGGGTGGACAGTCCTCTTTTATATGAACGAAATGGCCGCCAGACAAAGCAACCACCGAATGGAGTTTTTCAAGTAAGTTGGTAGATTCGAAATGGTTTCCCTGCTGCATCGTTTCAGGCAGCAGTTCCTTGAAGTTTACGTGCGCAGCATCGGCGGAAGAAGAGTCGTCCTTTTTCAAATTCCGTATCATGTGTTGCTGCTGCTGCCGTGCTTGTCCGCAAAAGTGTGCGAAAGCCTCCTCTTTGTACTGCTTCTGTTCAACTGAATTTTGCTTCGACTTTTGCTTTGGCTGTCTTTGCTGCTGTTGTTCTCGGCCCTGCTGCTGTAGTTCTAAATGCTGGAGTTTCGCTTCTTGTTGCTGTTTTCGAGGCGCTGACTGCTGTTGTAATTGTGGCCCCGATGATTGACTTTGTTGTTGCCCTACAAGCTGCAGCTGCTGCATATGTTGCCAATGCTGCTGCCGCTGCTGCTGTTCAAATAAAAACAATGCAAAACTCTTGAAGACACTACTTCCAAGCCACCCATCACATTCTTCTTGTAGCAGTGTTCGCGTAAATAGCTGGTTCTTTTCTCGAGACATAAACAGACTTTCACAATCCTCTGAGACATTTATAGTGTAAAGTATGTCTCCACGGGGTTGCCTGTGTTGCCTCTGCTCTTTCTCCTTTTCTAAACACTTTCGGCTCAAAGTAAAAATTTCACCGTATTCTACTCTCACACATGCATTTTCCCAATGTGCTGGCTCTAACAGCTCTGTGGCGGTAGGGGCATCAACACTGGTTTCTGGAGCAGCGTTAGCTAAAGCTGCTGCTGCAGCTGCAACAGCTGCAACTCGTCTGCGTAATTCAGGTGTGTCTCTAAGATTACGTAGATTCCGCAAGGTGCTCATTTGCAGCAGCTGCAATAGCAGGCTCATATTTGCATCTTCGTGAGCACCTACCAAACTGTGGTTATTGACGGACCTATAAAGATATGCGCTGGCATTGTCGATGGACAGAGCAGCAGTGGTAGGACTTAGCGAGTGCAGAGGAGACTGTTGTTTCTGACTGTACTCAGTGCAGGGTGTGTCTAATTCGAGCGCTATGTAAATTCCTGCATGCTGCTGCAGTTTCGAGTGGAGCCGTGGCAAAAAAGTGGGAGAAAGTAGGGGACAGCTGGAAGTCAAGTACTTAGCAGCAGCTTCACGTATGTTAGAAAGATGTATATACACCTCCGTCAACAGGCCTGACACTATAAAATTTGGCACGTGCAGCGGATGTGTGCAAAGAATTCGAATATTTGGAAAAAAGCAATGATCCAACGATTCAAGCGAAAATGCCCTGCGTGATCAACAGCAGCACAAAGCGCATTGAGGCATGTATTTGTGAGGAGATAATAGAGCCGAATTTTGTAACAGTACTCGTTGAAGAACTGGAGATTTTCAATTGAGCGCAGATAAAACTAGACGCAGCGCTTCCTATGATAGAAACATCATGAAGTCCTTGGACATCCAAGAGTAACAGACAAGCGATTTTTGTATTGCGGTGGGTTTATCAAACACTTTCTGTTACCAATCAATACTACACAAAACGTCATGCAAACGCAAAAGCTAGCACGCATGTGAAAAGCATATGTCTAAAACTGTCGATCTAGCCTAGATTGCGGCGCCACTGCTGCATAACCCCGGTACGCGCTGAATAAAGCACTCCACGACTTGAAAATTAAATCACTGTATTGACCGTTACGTGAAGGATGGGAAAAAAAGCCACAATATGCCTATTTCTGTCTGCATTGAATTCTATAGTACCTGCTCAAAAATTTCAAGAGGGTGAAACAGATGTCATAATCTGGAGTGACTGCCACATAGTAGTTTTTCGGATGCAGAAGAGCCTGTTGTACAAAGAATGCTATAGAGGCTTTAGTTGAAGATAGAAAAAAGAGACTGCAGCAGGGGTATGCTGCATCATCAGTCGAAGGAGAGGCACGCAGGGAATTGTATGTGATATTCTGCCCCTTTTCACGCCCGTTTCGTCCAGTTTCTGAAGCTGGAATCGCCGGAAAATACCACTGGGGGAGCGGAGGAGCAACAAACCCTTTCTTTTGATATCTGTGACAACAGAAAGATACATACATGGACGACACTCTTCATACTTGGTAGCACTATCAAGAAGATCAACAATATTCTAGTTTTTCGACCGGTGCTTGAGTATGCAAGTACGATACGAGAATGCTTTAGGTACACCGGGCTCGGGCCGTATCGTCACATTTTGAATGTAACGCATAAAATATTTAAAGAAGGCAAATGGAAGAGTAAGTCAGTCTCACACAGCAGTGAGGAACCCAGATATCAAATGCCTCAAAACACAACCATTCTAGAACTTTTGCTCAAAACAACCATCACCGATCTTGACTCACTTTTTTCTAAGCGGTCTAGTGCTGGAGGAAATCGTAGCATGAGTTCATCGCACAGCTCGTTTTTCAAAATATTATATTATGAAGTCCGCTTCTTTGAAAAGTGGCTAGTCAAACTGTATAACTAGTTTGCATGTAAATTCTTCATTGACAAATAGAATGAACATCAGCGTGGAATTGAAGATCGGGGCGATGACATAGAGTTTGATGTCATAATTTTACGTTGAGGTGTAACTGCAGCCTGACGGCCAGCAGAAGAATAAACGAATCTACTCGTATGGATTGCAACAGATTTTTTAGGGATTCCAACTAGACGCGCCTGGTATTGGCAAAGACAACGCCGGGAGGGCACCAGAAGTGCCAGAGCGTTCCCTGTTTCTTTTGCACAAACCATTCGCGCATTTCTCGTTGCACGCTACGTTGCACTTTTTCGTATGTGCCACCAGACCTCCACATAATCCTTGTTCTTTCCGGAAATGTACCGGAACCGATTGCAGACTGGCCTAATCTCCGGCCACCTAAGCGAGAACTCTTTTCATGGCTGCTCCGCACATCGTTATGCTGCTTTTGCTGCTCAGGTCCCTCCGTAAAGTAGTTGGATGCAGATTGTATCGACTGTAGTGTCTTTTCGCTCGAAAGATCACCCGCCCTTATCTCTGCCTCTCGTTCAGTGGAGGTATGCTGCGGATTCGAGTATTTTCTACCACTGCCGGAGCACGAACGCAGCTGCAGAGGTCGAAACAATAAACGAGTGCTTCTGAGGTTCTCCCTCAGGATCTGCGTCGCTCGCATTCTGCGTCTTCGACAGCCCAGCAAAACAAAAGTATCCGAACCTGCTACCGTAAACAACGCCTAAAAGGCATTTCATGATTTGAACAAAGCTGCGAATGAATGCGTTACGTTTAACAGTATATAGAGGTTTTACGCACCGAGTGTTGCATCCATAACCGTTGCACTTTATTGCACATATATCAAGAGCCACCTTGAAAGCCGTAGCTTCGGCCGCTGCATATGCTTTATTGCACATCTATCGAGAGCCACCTTGAAAGCCGTAGCTCCGATCCGTCAATGGGTTTCAATAATGGAGGACGCGAGCCTTCCAATCGTCCTTATTAAGCATCATCTCACAATTTTGGGAATTTGAAAAAATCATACACTTCTCTTCTAATTTCGTCGCGTCCCTTCCACTTGTAGAAGAATGCTTATCGTTCTAAACCACATAGCTCTATCGCCGCAAAAAGATGTTTCGGCTGAAGAGTATTCTCCAATATACTCCTGTGCTCGTTGAGCGTATCACTTCACACAGTGGAATTGTGAAGACTCCGTGGAAAGGTTTTCTGTGGCCGCTTCCAAGAGCCTCATGCATCTGTCTGTCCGGCGGAATTCACTCTTCTGCGATTTCTTGCTGAATTCAAGCGCTACAGACGCTCACACACTCCAGAAAGTGTGTAGAAGATTGTATACATTCTTTACTACCAGGCGTCTTGGAGACATGCCCTATTTTACTGTAGACGGATGAATCGGAATTACCGTGTAGCAACTGGCGCCGCCTTGCGCCGCAGAGGATATATACAAATGGATATGTGCATCTACATAAAGGCCGCTTGACAGATGATTTTTAAAGAAAAACTGGAGTATAAGCTATATATTGATATATAATCAAAGCATATACATTTATATGTTTGAGGATAGCAGCAGACTTGGTACCACTCTCAAAGGAACTCAAGCAGCAAGATCCGGATTCCAGTAGACATGCGGAACGGGAAATTTCCCCCTCTTCATTCGTTCGTCCTGTCAAAAAGGCGCACCTCGAACAACAGGTTTCGCAAGTGTTTTTAGAGTTATTAAATGTTACTTTTGTCCATTTCCAGTCAAGGTTGTTCGGCAAAACGCTGGAAAACCCTACTTTTTTCTTTCGATATGGCCGTTGCATGCTGGACCACCAAGAATATGTGGATCTACGCTCCGTCACCGCCTGCGTTGACTTGTAAAAAGAAGTCAGAAAATCTGTAAAAGTTCAATTTGGGATTTCTCGGATATTTACGGAGCGACAGTGCATTTGCAAGTTTGCAATGCGCTCATATCCGCTTCAAGCATAGCCCTTCTTAGCAAGGAATTGGGCAGAGCTCGCTAGCAGAAGCTCGAGGAACATTGGATTTCTCTTGTACGTATCGATTATACAAAGCTAATGTTGTATACTCTCTGGTGGACGCTTAATTTTGCGTATTCCCCGAGTCCATTAATATGTAGGCGACATCTTTCTAGATGGTATTGCCAACTATAGTCATAGTAACGAATTACATATTCGACTAAAAAAACTATCTGTCGAATGACTTTGAGTTGTGGCCCGCCTTTGTATATCTGATATCAAGGGAGTTTCAGCATCGAAGTTTTGTATTTAGAGTTTGTATATCATAAACGAAGCAATAATTGTAAAAGACGGCGGAAATCAACAGCAAATAAGAGTCGACGGGTAGATTTAGTTAAGGCTCTGAAGTGCGCGTCAGCTAATTGGAATATTTACTTCATGAATCGAAGACGAACCCAAGTAAATTTCTATTTGTCTCAATCAGTACTCAAGGGTGCAGTTCTACGTAGGTGAAAGTAGCTCGAGCAGCTCTGCATGACGTTTTCGAGAGCATCCGAGATATTCAAGAAGCTGATCGCTTTTCCTTTCCGTTTGTCTAGAGTGTGTATAGCGAATATAATACCGATTCGTTCGCAGCGCGCATCCTAGATTTGTTCCGACTACGCCTTCGTATAAATGCTGGGAGCACAGGCGACATGCCGAGTTTCATATACTACCTTTTTGTAAACGTATACTGCTCAATTACATCTAGTCCTTCCGACTTTAATCTTGTTGGAGATCTTCAAAGTGAAAAAGCCCTTCCATAAGCAAACACTGAGCAGCTAGTTGTTTTTTTCGGACTGTCCACACTTTTTTGTTAATGCTCTTGACACGCTGAAGCGCCCCCGCTTGTGTAAATCAATGGAAAACTATGATATTCTTTGACAATTTCGGTTGAGCTTCTCAAGTTGACATTATTCGCAAGTTTTAAACGTAAGAAGATACGTCACACATAAAATGCCACATAATAAGGAGCACGTGCGATATGTCATGTATCAGTAACCGTATTCGAGCTCTAAAGAAACTTCTGAATTCGCAAAGAAGCTTCAAAAGCATATCAGCTTTCGCTTTTATCCAGATCGACTGCGGTATCAAATATATATATTCGAAGAAAAATGGACAGCTTATATCGCCATATAACTAGCCGAAAGCATATTATGACCAGCACCTCCGCACTTAGGATGTCCACTAGGAACCGCTGTACTATGAGAATTAGCAGATAAAACTGCTGACACCGAGAGTGGTTTCATGGCACATAGCACATAAGTACTGATGTGTGATTTGTCAAAATATGAAGCCGTATTCAATGGATTTAGTAGATTCGCACACGCTGTGAGGACTTCGCAAAGCACTTCGTCTTTGACTCCCTCAATTGTTTCCTCGTTTGCTGTTCGCTCTGCCGCGCCTTGAAGATGGTCCGCTGCGTTATGCGATTGTGTAACAGCTCCACTTTGATTCTACCAGCATTTAAAAAAAAAAGAGACCCCACATTTTTGCAGGAAAAAAAGGCTATCCACACAATTCTGCGTGTCCATTCCCCAAATGTATTTAAATAAACGGGGCATCTTATTGAATCAGATATCTACTTATTCTGAGAATTTCTTTATCAACATGATTTTGTATTATAGTCGTGCTCTAATCATGGACAAGAAAACTGTTCCGCATGATGAATCTCCTATCTACGTGAATGCGACAGCCTGTTATGGAACAAATTTAGGACAATCATGCCAATGTGTAGCACCTTCATTTTGTTCGATATAACGCACGTCACAGGCATTCCGAGTGTCTCTTTGAGTGGGTACGTGTGGACGGTGTTCACCTGCACAATATTCTTGACTAGCAAATATCGTGGATTTTTCAAGCATAGTCTTTGAAGTTCTCAGTTAACCCCGAGCGAGCTATCTGCGCTGCAGCAAATGATGCCATTAGCTTTTGAAAAGAAAATATACCGCTAAACCTTTAGTCAAATACGTCTCTCAGATTCTACCTTTTTGACTCCCTTCCCAAATCCTTTGCCTTCGTGGTTGCGCATTGGCGATCCACTGCTTGCGTGCTGTTGCTGTTGCGCGCTTTTGTCTCCCGATGGTTGCCGCTCATCCATCTTTGCGCTCAAAACTCTCATATCAACCCATAGTTGTTTGACGGCTTCAAGCGCTTGCTTTTTATGCGTAGCTTGTGCATGGAGAAGCTTGCTCTTCTCCAGATCGTGTAGAAAGGCGGCCGCATGTTTACGGTTTTCCCCAAAAACGTTAAAATTCTTCGAAACTCTTCCCATGCTTGCACTCCGACTTGCAGTTGACTGGCACATATGTGAACCGCCACCAGTAGAACGTTTCGAGCATCTGAGTGGAGAGGCTGAAGACCCCTTGCTTATCTGTGTAGATGAAAGGAAATGTGAACGCCCGCCGGCAACGTTGTTCGCCGTTGTCAAAAAATCTTTCCCGCAGCTTTGGAAGCCCTCTTTCACTGTGCTTCTGGCAGCGTTATCGAGATAGCATCTGCTTTTACCAAAAGCGAGCTCTCTGTTCATTTTTCCCGAGAAGGCTTTTGGAGTAGAAGCTTCGCTGAGGAGCAGGAAGAGGCGCACAAAAATTTCATTTATGGTTGTGAAAGTCGCAAGGTTGTGCTCTTCAGCCCAGCTGTGGCGCTTTGGGTCACTGGCGCCTTCCTCAGCATCCCTCTTTGTAGAAATCATCAATAATTGGGAAACAGGTGCTGCTAGAATTGGATTGTCATTTGCTGCAGCAGCGATTGCTGCTAAGCGTCGCCTTCGCATTACATCGCGACACAATTTCTTCAAAGCGCGACTCATCTCCATTGATTGGGAGACGTTGAGAAGGGCCATATACGCACAAGCGTCCTCCATATGATTGCCTACACCTTCTTGTCCCCTTACTAGAGCATCATCTGGCGACGTAGCACGTGTTTGTGAAGGTGTAAAGTCTTTTTTCTTTGTGCTTGAACTCACAACACCCTTGGCGTTAGCGCTTCGGCCCACTTCTAGCTTATTTCCGGAAATGTTTTTATCAAGTGCTTCTTGACTAGATGTGGCTGGCAGGTGCGGTGCGGGAGGTACGCCACTCACTGACGCAACTTGCAAGGTTGGTGCCCCAAAAGAGGCTTTGCCAGCTTGGTTGGCTGCGTTATCGAGGAATTTTCTCGATTTTTTGCCTCGGCTGTATACTAATAAAACCAAGTTTGTAACGTTGGACTGCTCGAAAACCTTCCACTGCCTCATGCTGGCATCAAAATGAGCGTTGTTGGTGTCATGCGGGGCAGCGGGGAGCCACACCCAAGACACTTGAGCCTGACTCGGTGAAACAAACATCTCCCACAAGCTACCCAATGTGTTCCCATCCCCTGCTGGCAATTGAAAAGTCGGTGTTGAAGCAGTGCCAGAGCTTGCTGCAGTGCTTGTTGCTCCGGGACTTTGAACACGCTTGCTAGATACAGCATTGACTCGTGCGGGATTCGCCAATAGTGGGTATATAGACAACGGGCCGAGGAGAGACTGCTCGACATTTTCTGGAGAAAGTTCTGGTTTGAGGAGTTTTGACCCCGCCAAAAAAGGCGGAGTTGGCAAGCACCTCAGTTGTCTGTAACGAGGCATATTAAGAACTAGAAAAGCATGCAAGTAATCTGCATGTGTCCTAGTTGTGTAGTCCAAAGACTGAAAAAGGTTACAACGGTCTCGAAGCGACGTCAAAGTTGAAGACAGTTGCTCCCACGTTACACTGCCATTCGCTGAAACAAACAGAATCGCGTAAAGCAAATTGCTTTGTGAGCCGTGCAGCAGTGCGCACTCTGCAAGCTAAGGTTGTTTTTATCTGTACAAATAGCGCTCTACTAAATGCCTGTCGCTCCCACCCCACAGCTTCCAGAAAAAATACACTGTGTTTCATATTCGGCGAGACCGGACATTCATCACCTAATCATGTGAGTCTTACGCAGCACAGAGTTATACTTGAATATGCGAAATGCCTACCTAGTTGAGAATGGTGCTCCCGTCATCAATTTGAAAATAGCTCACATATGATTGCCGTAGACGATAGACTTTGAGATTTGACTGAGCATCAGCAGCGCTTTGAGTACAGAAGATTACATCAAGCAAATCAGTTTTTCGCGACCATCAGGAGATACAATAAGTTAGTATTGTGTGCTAGTGTGTGTGTGTGTGTGTGTGTGTGTGTGTGTGTGTGTGAGTGTGAGTGGGTTTTTCGGTGTATCTCACGAGGAAAACCCCCGCGGCGAATCAATCGAATATTGAAACTGAACGAAAATTTTATCAATGCACACTTAAAGTACTCTGCAGCATCGTACGCTACACCCCCAGATATTGTGATGCGTCGTCGGAACGACTTGCGCCCCCTCTTACTTTGTTTGGAAGTTAGAGGTTCTGACTGTATAGTTGATAACTTCTCTTTGCGAGCTAGATTGCTGAAGAACTTGAAGACTACGCCGTTGGCTTTGCTCAAGCTCGCTTCAAGAGGGGCACTTGCAACTTCGTCCGGAAGGTTTTGCGCGCCTTTTTTTTTCAACTTTGAAAGCTCTGCAATGGCGCAGCCGAAACTAGCCATATGAAGAAAAGCAGCCTTCTTCGCCACTTCGCTGTGACAAACATTTGCAGCAATAAAGTACGTCAACAGTCCACGAATCCCCTCTTGGTAGACATTGGTCAGAACAGAAAAGTCGTGTCCCACAAAGTTCTCCACTAGGGCTGAAAGACTTAGCACACACTGCACGTATGCGGCCACCTGCAAAAGCCACCGCATATCCTGTCCATCTTGGGATTCGACCCGTCGTACCGAAAGCTTTATGGCTTTCACGTCGGGGTCGACTTGTTGCAGATACAACTGCTCAGTACGTTGCATTTCCGTTAGCAGTCGGCGTATTTGAAGAGAAAGAAGCGCCACTCTTGCACACAGGTAGGGCTGGATTGTCTCAACTTGGCACACTCTGTGAAGAAGGTCAGCGATAATGAGACGCGACTCAAAATATGCCCCTAGGCCCAGACTCACTTCAGCGACTTCGATGCCGAGACGGATTCGCTGTTCCTGAAAAGGAAGATATACATTCGGCAGCGGATCGCTCGGCCTAGCGGGTTGAGGCTGAAGCAAACGAAGCAGATCAACGATCGAGGGAGTTCCGTTTTCGCTTCGGCTTTCTCTTGTGACGTAGTCCTCGAGGTTCCAGTTCCCCAAGGCGACTTCGAAAATCGCCAAGACTACAGTCAAGTCTTCGCCAGCATCGGTTTTCATGGAAACATTGGACTGACAGGGGTGTAAACTGCTCGATTCCGATTCACTTGAACCAGTAGACACATCCCAAAATCGGGTTTTCTCCCTCAGTCCAGCAGGGAGAGAGCTCCTCGATAACAGTTTGGAATCACGCATTGCAGGTTTTGAAGACGTGTCTTCTTCCGAAGCCTCGGTGTCGTCGTCTGGGACAATCATTTTCGGCAGCAATGGTTTGTAATTGCTTGCAGCCAAGATGTGATCAAGCGCTTGAATGGCTTCTAGCAGTATTGACCGCATTAAAGCGAGTCTTTTGCATGAAAGGCAGCCGAGCTGCTCGGAACGACGCTCTTTGGTGTCCCCAAAATTCCCAGCAGGTGAATCCCTTTTGCGGCATTCGCCCGCATACGCAAGTCCCTGCTCAAGTGGATCTTCGCCAGCATAGTCAGTGGGGGCACTCCCTGATTTTCGAGTGAATCCTAAGGCGGCTCGGTTTACAGAAGCACGAAAAGAGGCACCTGCCTTAGAAGTTTTGGGGTCGTACACGATCGACTGTTGCGCAGCAAAAGACTCAAGCTTCACGTCATCTGCCTTCGTTTTCAAGTTTGTTTGCAGCGTCTGACAGACAAAAAAACCACCTCCTAGGCCAGTGTGGACTTTTGCCCACCTCCCTCCAGCTTTCTCCAGCGAAAGGTAGAGTTCCGGCATCGAGGCAAGAAGAAGATACACTCTTTGACAAGTATCCACGAACTGCGGAGCTGCTTGCAGACCTACTGCACTAGCATACTCATAAGCGTGTGCTGCAACTCTCAAAGATTCTTCGAAGTTTCCCTCCAAGAAATGCACATCGCTTCGACAAACAAGCAGAGACAGAACGGCAAGAGGTGCACAAGCAGAATGTTTAGGTCTTTCTTCTAACGACGGAGGCGAAGCAGCTGGCAGCACAAAAACTGTAGACTTTCCAGAAGAGGATGAAGAAGCGACGGGAAGAGCTGCCGCTGAAGGCGAAAGTGAAGCAGAAGGAAAAGAAGGGTTGATTGCAGGCTCGTCGCAGGATGTGCAGTATGCGAGGAGGGCGTCGATGCCTGAGCGAGCCATGTTCAAGTCGGAGCATTTGATTGCGAGTTCGATCAGCCGGCAGTAAATTTGCACATTCAGCTGCAAAATGGAAAGGCATACACGATCAAGAAAGATGAAGCGGGTGTTCTCTCTCTCTCGAAACACAGGAAAAACTGGGGTCTATGGATGCAACACCTGAAATGTACAAAGGCAAGTGGGGAGGGTCGCAGAAGACGCGAAGAAAATGATCTCCGTTAAAATTCAAACGTGTCGAACTAGGTGATAGGCCTATTTGTGTATGACATTAGCAGGTGTGCGTGGATGCACCAGCTACATGCGCGGCAGAGTCGGCTTTGGAAATGAAAGTAATTCTGGCTTGGAAGTGCAGTAGTTTCTGACGTAAATCTGTTCTAATGCGTCGCGGCTCGCCTTTTTGAGATCACAGATCAGAAAATGAGATATGGCCGCATCAAAGTTCTACAAAATTTAGGAGCAGACCTCAGGAGAAGGTAGCACACTGTCAGTGAAATCAGAGGCCATTGTAGTGGACGTGGCCGGTAAGGGTTCGGGAGAAAGAATGCAATCTTCGTAACCCTTCTGCACACTTGCGTCCTCAACAACGAAATCAATAATTTTCGGCCCCGTAGACTTTGAAGACAAAGCCTTCAAGCGCGTCGGAATAATTCCTGCCAGCCAGTGTATTGATTCCATTGCCTGAGTAAAGGCACCTCTCGCTTCTTGCATTTGCGAAAGAAGAAGGCAGGCTTTTAAAAAAATGATCCAACTTCCATTGCTGCACCGCAAAAGCGAGGCGGGCATGTTTAGTCGTTTGTACACAAATTCAATGACTGCATCAACTTTGCATCTTGCACTCGTTAGTTCAATATATGGAGCGCATGCTAAAATGCACAACGCTGATTCCACAAAGTCTACTTCTTGTGATATACGGTCGTTTCACAAATCTCACGTTTCCTTGATTCCTTCTTTTGCGTATAAATGCACTTCTAGCTTCTCAAGCACAGCAAATAAAGAACCCCTCGTGTTTCGAACACAGACCTAGGACTTGCAGTAGTTTTGCACTATTTTTCTGTAAACGTTGCACGATGCGCACACGCTTCAGCGTTCCTTGCTAATTTGCTTATATTTGGAGATAATAATCCCATACCCAGTAGATGGTTCACTTCTACCCGTACCTCAAAGTAGTGGCTGCGCATTCAAAAGCATCACTTATGATAAGTTGCTGTTGCATTTAGAAGCAAATGTAGAGCTATCAGCACTTCATTATGCACGGCATAAGGGATGAATGACGTTGAGACTACTCCAGTATTGGTTTCTAAGGTTCAAGTGGGTAACTCGCGTTGAAAATGAACGAGGTAGGAGGGTGGTCTGATAGTGCATGTGCGGCGTCTAAGAAAATGAATAAGTCGAGACGGCCAAAGACATATTTCTGCCCCAAAGTCAGATTCGCGATTTGACGCCGTACACCTTTACGTTTACGCTCACAACAAGAAGTTCACACGCACTAAAAAGAACCGTAGAACTCAGTTGAGTTTTTGGTAGGCATCCTTGTATACTTTCAACTCCTCGCTGCATTTGATCACCTCATCCTTTGCAAGTTGTTCAAATTTCCACGCAAGCGTTCTTTTTCCTCGCCAGGAAGCGCTAAAACACTGGAGTTGCTCTCAGAAATGTTTTTTTTTCCTTTAGATACCTGTCCTGTCACTGGTTGTCCTTTATCTAAGTAGCAGACATTGAATGAAAAAAGCAAACCACGCAGTTGTTTAGCAAACACAGCTGATGCCGTGAGGCTGCGCAAATTGGGGACTCACGTCAGCCAGGCAAATTCATCTTACTCGGTTCTGCTTGAGTTGCTTCTTCAAACGGAGCCAGAATTTCCTCAATTAGGCTTTGAATGAACGATTCCAGCACGTTAATTCTTTCAAGAAATGCAGACAGCCTCTGACCCTATGCAAAAAAACAGCCTCAACACACAACAGTGCACAGCAGCCCCTTATTGCGGTGGATTAGCTTCGGCTTGCCGCTCACTTCACTTTATACAAATCAGAAGTTGTTTACAAAGCAGGACGCATTCAAAGTCTGGAAGCTTTAAAAACATTACATTTTCAACAATATAAACAAGCAGAGTCAAGTGCTGGGAAATGCTAGCAGGATACTTTCGAGGGCTTGCTACTCCACGTACTGTTCGATCGAGGCACACTTGTAATTTTTTGTTCGCTGTAAAAACCCACTGCGCTTGAACCAAAGCGAACATCCTTTGATTTTCTACGCCATACAGTCTCGTGTATGTTCTGAACACACACGGAAGATGAAGTAGATCGCAAGATATGCTCCCTTTTAAGTTGAAATCGTCATAAGAGTGGCAGTTTTTCGCTTGACTGGTGTACTTCTGCTTTCAACTGTACATAAGTTCCGATAACGACTTTTACGCACCTTCCTTGCCACCGTCATCAAAGGATTTAGTTGATAATACACTACAGCATGTTTTCATCTAAGTCTGCTATACCACTGTGTACTTAAACAGCCGGGTAGGTGTCTGTCTCTTGCTGAGGCTCGTATATGTACTTGAATGACCCAGTCGAACTATCTAAATTGTATGCTATTGAATTAGAGCGAGCTTACGGAGAGAACTCCAAAGAGAGTATAATATCGCTTGCCCTTGCATTTCTCTCGTCATTCAGTGTTTTGTAGTTCACAAAGGCGCTGCCCTCTACAAGAATGGATGCTGTATAAAAGCTCTCCCTGTCCGCCATTGCGTCCAGCGTGTCTCTCTCCGTCCATCTGCAGTTCATATTTCCTGCTCCTAATACTTCACTTTGAAGTATGAATGCAGCTGCCTGCAAATCTCCCCTTCTGGAAACAGAGTAAACATAGAAAATCTTTCCAGCTTTTCGCCGCGCTCTTTTATCCAAAAAACGATACTTGAAAAAAGAAACCCTTGCGCTTAGAAGAAGTCTACAAAACCGGATAGTTTATCAAGCTTTCACTGCATGTCTCGACTAAAGAGACCGGGCATTTTCTTCAGCGGTCCCCCGCGGTGGCGACATAAAAGCCCACCATGACTTTTGATTTAAAAACCAAACTGCGTTATGCAGACGCGTTGCGGGTTATGCATACACTGCATTTACACATCAGCAAGATCTCAAAAGTTGCCATTCAAAAGCATAGAAAGACTTCGGTTTTGTGTCCTCAAGCCTTATATTCCGTCAGCTAGATCTACTACATTATCTGCAGCGGAAGCATGTGACTCCAAGACTTCTTCTACATCTCCGCTTGCTAGTGGGATATTCATCAAGAGACTTTCACAACTTTTTTGAGACAATCCTGAAGCGGTAGTCTCGACAGATGCTTTGTTTGCTAGTACACACTGTTTTACAAGGCCCCCTGCTTCATTCAGCACTTACAAAATCATCAAAAGACTCTGCAGAAGCCTGCAACTGCTGGCTTTTGGCAGCGAACAACAGACATCTTCGGCTACGTGCTCTTCCAGAATCAGTAAAGGAAGCGCCCACTGGACGCAAAAGTTGTTTTCAATAAGAATGTGCGCAAACCAGTGCAGCGCTTCCAAGAAAGTTTCCAGGTCTCCACCTCCAACTAGTCCAACCTCGAAGGCTGTCTGCACGTCGAAAACACCATTGTGACACTCTTCTTTCACCCTCGTTTTGACGATCTTTCCGTCACTACGATAGACGAGATATTGGCTCGGTTCAATGGGAAATGGCTCGCTCCACTGCAGCACACTGTGCACGATATGGGCTCCAAGCAGGGCCGCCTTCAAGTGGTGATCCAGTGCCCGACAGTTAGCAAGTCTGGAAAACCGGTAGAGAGGTAGTAAACTCCGCAACGCCTGCTGGGGATCCGAAACTTGGAACTTGTGAACTAAGTGTATGGGTGTTTCGATAGCGTTAAATTGCCGATGCGCTACGTCTACAGCGCCGCTCCATGCCTTTGCCGCCAGTTTGAGGCGGTCTCCTGCAATGAAGCACAAGTTTCCTTGCTCATAAAGAGCCTGCGTCAAGTTTTCTGAGCGCTGCTGCCGTCGCAGCGTGTGTTCTGCTTGGCTGTATGCTTTGAATGTCAAGTCGAGCAGGTTGTTCTTTGAAGCACTGGGATCTCGGTGTACGTCCTCCAGTAAGCAAAGAGCGTTTTCACAGTCTTTTGTATCCGCAGTCGAGTCCTTCAGGGCTGCTGAGTTCACGGTCGTCTCCTTCGGAGCAAAGTTCAACTGTGAAATTGACAATAAAAGGCATTTCCTAAGCGCAGAGAAACTTGCGCGGGCCTCGCTCAATTGAGCTTCTCCAACAGTTTGATATGACCTAAATTCCCCCAGTTCTTGCTCAAGCAGGTGCGAAACCTTCTTCGTCGAAGTAAGTGCAAGTGTCTGACTCTCCAAGACGGCGTCGTAGTAACTTTTTCTGTAAAAGTAAATGCTTTCCAACTGGTTGGGTGGGCACGCCAGTGCGGACCTCCTGTGTGACGCATGCAGGGGCCGCAGTGAAAAAATTTTGAAGTGCGCATGCTGAGAAAGCAGGGTGCTTTTTCTAGAAGCATGCAAGAGACGCAAAGAAAGCGCAGGGGTGGATTTGAGTTTCATCAGATGAGAAAAAGAGCGCACAGAGGCCTTTTTTTACATTAGTTCAGCACTGGCGCGTTTGGGTGTAACTGACACTGGGTCTGTACACACATTCATACTGGGACTTTCTCATTGCTGAACACTCTCTTTGACAACTCGAATGTCACATGCCATGGTAACGCTTTTGCAGAAACCACCTCTTAACACTCCTCTCTTCGATGAACGCGTAAAACACTGAAACAGAAACGAGACTCTTCTTGGCGTACCCACCTCTAAATCACACTCACCTACACTCCACATGCATATATATATATATATATATATATTTTATTTTTTCAGCTACCTGCGCAGTTTTCTAGCGTCCCCTCCTAAAGGATTCGCTTCTAGTTCACTTTTTCTGAGCTGCTCTTCAGTGCGAT
The DNA here is from genome assembly GCF_964252035.2 of Podarcis erhardii. Classification (NCBI taxonomy): domain Eukaryota; kingdom Metazoa; phylum Chordata; class Lepidosauria; order Squamata; family Lacertidae; genus Podarcis; species Podarcis erhardii. The sequence continues at coordinate 7,631 of NW_028293026.1, read as the reverse complement.
CAATAGCCGCTGCGTGAAGAGCTTCGATTCTCAGTTGAGCTGCCAGAGCATACGCGTTGACAACGTTGCAAAAAATTCCTCTTGTCAAGTTGTTGAAGCGGATGCACAGTCCAACGACTTGATGCCACCTAGCTTTGAGCAGCAAAACTTGAATTGCAAAAATGAACAGTCTCGCAAGGTTGGTTGAGTCGACGCTTTCGTCTGAAGAGCCGTATCAATTCAGCAAGCAACCAAAGCAAACGCAGCAAAAACTGGACGTCTTGTCAGAGTTGAACGACACCCCAAATCGAATATCGGAGCACACTGTATGCGTCTCTTGAACGAATGCGATGAATTGCCTCGTGTACAAATTACAACGGCTCCTGTGTAGCGTAGAGTATTGATTTTCTGGTTCATTGCATCACATTGATATTCCCGCTCGTAGAGGGCGCCAGACCACAAAGCACGTCATTTATTGCAAAAAACTGCTTGAAGAATGTTTGCGAACTTCACTTGTGTTGTCGCTTCTGATGAGTTCACTTCTCTCGAAACTGCAGCAAACGAGTCAGTGGAGCATGTGTCAAGGGTGCTTTCTAGAATTTTCACCTGCTACATCGTTCTTGGCAACGCCGCTCGAATCATGAGATACCGATGACGAGAGAAATGCATGAAAGTCTCTGACTGGCTGCATCGCCGTAGTCCAGCCGCCGCACCAAGTAATTGGTGACACCTCAGGCCTCTGTAAAATTGCCATTCTTCTCTCTCTACCTACTCGTGGACTAGCTGCAGAAACACTCATAAAGCACCGTTATACGACTAGTGCTGCAACAGCATAATCTGCGAAGAAAATTCTTTCCGAGTATTCTCCTGTAGAGACTTGTGCAAATGCTTTCATTCTAGAACTGCAAATTTCCGCTACGGGATAAGAGTCAGTCAATCACAAGTTCAATTCTATTCCCGACATCTGATACGCTCTGGTTTTAATATTTTGTAATCGGACACGACTGCGCATTCCTGTGTCGTGTCTGAATTGAGCTTGCGGCTTGCGTTGGTAATTTTTTCGCGCTGACGCAAAAGCTCACATTAGTTAGCCTGTCTTTTGTGTAGCCGCTGTGGTGTTGCCCCAGCACCTTTTTCCCAGGTAATTGAGGGTGCTTCCAAAAGTGAATTTTCCACATATTTGACCATCAATACATATACAGTGCACTTTGTTCTTGTATATACGCGTGCAGAGCGTGCTTCAGCGTGTGTTGTCGCAACATTCTGCGCTCTCCATCATGCTTTCAACTAGCGTCGCACAGTGTGCTCTCACTGCAAAACTAGTGTCCAGTTCAACATATACAAGAGATTTTGTTGCTGACTTAGACCATTCACACCGCTGCGTCGTGCGCGACAACTGAAAAAGTAGGCTCTGAGTCCGACTTTAACGCGAAAGATACGTGGCCTTTGTCTTTACGAAAGACTTTTCCTCCCACGATGCAAGCAATTCTACTTACTAGCAAGCGTGCTTTCTTGATCTTCAGCTATGTCTGAGAATTCTCCGTCAGCCGAGGCTGCTTCCGCAAGACAGAAATGAGCAAGGTGTTTGGGAGTGGCGAGAAAGTCGTTGCACATTTCTGCAAGAATACCGAGAGCTACCCACAATGGGAACTCAAGGTGACTGGCTTCTGCTTGAAATTGAACATCTCCTGAAGAACTGTCGTCCTCGCTTGCGCTTTTCGCAGAACGAATTTCACGTCGCCCTCCCAACTCTGCAGTCTTGTTAACAGACTCTGCAGCATTTTTTTCACTGAAACCTTTGTCAAAAGAGTTGCCTTCTATATCTACATTTCCGCGAGCGATGCTTCCCTTTTCAGATGTCTTGGCACTCGACGCACTGGCACTCAATTTTCCTGCACCACCTAGTTTTGAAGGCGCTTTCTGCGAGTTCACAATACTGCGTTTAGGGACACTGCCCCCTCCGTGCGCCAAACCAGTGCCGCTGGTGTTACTAGTCAACAAGTCGGCCTTTTTCTCCAATTCACACCCTTCGGCGTTTTTGGAAAAATCGTTTTCTTGCAGTTCAAAACGGACCAACTGCATAGGCGTGGGGGCGCACAAGAGCAAGGCATTCAAAGCGGAGAGCAAAATCACATTCAAAAGCTGCAAAGCTCCAGTAGAGTATGCCAAAGCCGCTGATTTCGCCAGGAGCACAAGGACTCTGGCCAGCATTGGCAATTTGCTGGATTCGCATCGAACGCGAGGAGCAATCGCCGCTTCCTCCGTCAAGCACACCTTCACATTTTGTAAATCAGATTTGACTGGAAGCTCTGCTGTATTGAACCTGACTGATAAGTCTGCTCCATCTAAACCGCGCTTGCTTTGAGTGTTCACACCGCGTTTCTTTTCTCCTGAAGACTGCACCAGTCGCGGAGAAAGCCGCTGGTCACCTGCTTCTACAGAGTTGGTCTGTTGTGCAGCTGCGACTTGCTTGGTGTCTTCTTTCCCTCTTTGGAAACCTGAAGAACGGCATCAGACGCCGCCTTATTTTTCACTTGCAAATCTATTGTGATTTGTTGCTTCGGGCGTACTACTGAACAGTAGTTGCAGCGGGTGAAGGAATACGCGCAGGAAGCGTTTGAAGGTCCAGCAGCCACCACAATCAGCCCACCACACTGACTGCAAGCGCTGATGCGCTCAGTCTATCTCGACACCAAATACACATGTAGTACCTGAGAGGTGTTCCTCATCTTTTGAGTTCATCGGCGAACTCATTGGCGCTACTACGTTCGAAGATTTCTGCGTGTTATTGGTCGCAGACTCTTCTTCTTCAAGGCGATCAAGGACCTCTTTTGGAGGCAAGTGGAGATCGTGCGGGTCGTAGAAAGCCAGTCGCCATTTTTCCACTCTCTCATCAGCGCAGATCTCACGCAGTTTTCTCAAAAGAGGAAGTGCAGACAGCAGCTCGAGTTCAGCGACCCACAATACAGCCGGGCAACTGTTCAAGAATGCGAGGCAACGGATCAGGTGCTTCGACTGCAGTAGCTTGTCTCGCACGTATCTGATTTATCAGAAGGACAATGCTCGATGAGGTTTTACTGAATTCCACAAGCTCTGCTAGGATTTATATTGACAAAGTTCGAAGAAGTTTTGAATTTTCTACTTTGAAAAAAAACTTCTCCTCTGAGTGGTAGAGAGGTAAATCTCCTGACACTTTGTTCCAGATATACTCTGATACGCTAGTTCTGATCGGGTGCGCTCTTAGAATGCTTTTGTGGCGAAATCAAAGCTGTAGAGTGAGTGCTAATGCGGACAGGTAGAGGCAGCTTGCTCGCAGAGTTCTTCGACAAAATACATCAATCATGTCTGTGTTCACATCCTCATTGGTGCATGCCAAGCCAAAAGACCTCACAATCAACGTAGGCTTTTTCGAAATTACTCTCTCTGCTCGTGCACACCCTCAAATTGACTGTTCGCAGAACAGGTCCAGATTTGAGAAGGGCAACCTCAACCATAACAACAACCGTAGTCAAGTGGTGCTAGGAGGGAGCTACGTAATCAACGCATAAAATCGTATACACAGGAATTCAGGTGAAGTAAAAAGCCAGAAAGCATTTCGATTCTCACATTGTAACCGAGTGTACCCCTGCACGTGAAAATTCTTTTCAGTTGACAGGCATGTCTCACATACCGCTTTTCAGTGCATGCATCATTAGACGGGCACGGATTCCCTGCATTTGCAGCTTGGGGGGGCGTGGAGGCGTCAACAAATTCCTGCCCCAAAGGCAGAACGGCTTCAACAGGCTCGCAGCAAAAGATTCCGACCGACTCTGTGCGGTCTTTGAAGTACGATATGAGAGATTCCAAGGCAGTCTCAACGCAGCTTTTCAATCCTGTATTCGATTCTCTCCCATTTCAGAGACCAGTCTGTCTTCTATCTCCTTGTTAGTGGCTGCGCTTGCATCGCCCGCTCCACCAAGCAACCCCAATTTGGCCTTTTTCAGAAGCAAGTTCAGGTCTCCGGATTGGGGGGGCGAGTCACACATACGCACTAGCTTTCTCAAAGCCAGACTTTGAAGCAGTGCGGAAAAATGAAACTGCAAGTCATTGCTTTTTGCAGCCGACAGATTTCGGGGAGAAACACAAGGGGAGCGAGGGGACACTGGTGCAGTCGCAGAAATTTGAAGTTTTTCTGCCCATTTCTCGATGAAGCCGGCAACGCATTTCAGGCCGTCTTCGAAGCAGCGGAAGTGGCGAATGCTTTTCAGGTCCTCCATTGCGGTTTTCGTTTCCTCTTCAGAAAGAGCAGGAAGCAGTGGCCTCACATCAGTCTGGCGATCTCCTCCAACGAAACCTGATATTACTGTCGCGTGAAGCAGCACTCTCCATTTGAACGAGATATTCTTGCTCTTTAGGAAGCAGTCTTTGAAGACGTATCGCGCGTGAGGGGAAGGAATGCTTGGAGCAACCTGATGCACGTGCAATTCAGCAGCACTGTTATTTACCCTCAAGAGTCCCAACAGACTGTATCGAAGCATGAAGCATCTTGCAACATTTGGAAAGAAGCCCAGACAGCGCGGTCGCCTACACACACTGGGAGTGCACGGAATCCTGTCCAACCGAAAACGTGCATATTTGGTTACGAAATTATATGCACAGTCCGTGAGCGTACCCAGAGTCGAGTTTGTAGAGCTGCTAATCTGGACCTTAACAGACCAAATAGGGCTCGTCTATCGAGGTTCCAGGCAGCGGACGGTACTGCCGCCATTGCAACTACACACTTGACTAGTCCTTCAAGCAGCCAGGGCATGAAAGACCGGAACAGTTGAAACGCCCTTATTGTGAACTCGTAGATGCTGACAGCAGTAAAAAGACACTTGTAATTTCGAGCTTTGCTGGCGGCTTCGACAGCAAGGAGCACGCGGCTCGACTTTTGAAAAAGATATGTGTGTATGAGTCGTTTCCTTTGCAGGTGTTCGATGCCTTCTGGCAGCTTCAGACTGCCTTCATACTATTCCACACAACGCAACCAAGGCAAAAAACAAAGGCACCTGTCAGTTCAGTAGAGATGCCAAGTGTGCTTCATGCTATGATTCAGCGTAGTCCTCTGTCGTAAACTTGCACCAGAACGTTCAATCAAACTTCGCGGAGATTATTATCATCGTTTTGCATGTGCTTTAAGTCGGAGCTACGCCCCTATCTTCTGATAAATGTGATGCCAATTTGCAGTAGCTGCTGCTGAGAAAAGTGTTAAATAATAATACCTCAGCGCAAATTGCTTGAGCAAAAGTCTCCAGGACATACGGCGTTTCTCTACCTGAAAACACATTCACCTTTATTTGTCAGAGCTATTTACTTGGCTTCGCTGTGTTGTTCAGCGGCGATTCTTCCTCGTATATTGTATATAGTTGTGAAGGCAGCATCTTGCTGCACTATGTGTTTTGAGTTCTTTTCGTGTGGGATTTCCGCACACGAAGTTGAGATCAAGTATGCTGGTCGGCGCTTCGAACGTAAGCAGCAGTAACGACACTGCGTGAGATTTTTCATACGTGCCACCTCAAAAAGCACGCATTTACGCTGCAGTTTGGAAAAATTCTTCTTTTTTCTCGTCACCATAAGCCTATAAAAACTGCAGACGGGAGCTTCTAGAAGCACGCACTACTGAGAATTACTAGCGCTCATATCTTCGTGTGTAAGAAGGAAATCTCCTTGGAGAATGTAGCCTGTTTGAGAGAGAGATGTGAAAACAGCAGAATAGTTGAAATTTCGTGACTAAATACCTAGTATTAAAGGTTTGAAGTGCAGAGCTAACGGCCCTTCATCGCTATTATGCAAACGTCTTTCTTCGCAGAAATAGCTCCAGAGTTTCTTCCAGCACGCCTGCAAAGTAAAGATGGGACTATAGCCTGTTCATTTCTTCCTTTGAAAGCTACAAGAGTGACCGTATCTGCGTGCTTTGCATATTTCAACACAACCGCAATGCACTGCTCACAACGCGTAAAGCAACGGCAGTGCCCTTGCTATACGAGAGCCGCGGTACCTTCTTGACGGATTTGACTCTCAATCGCTGAGCCGTTCTGAGTACTCGCAGCCACAAAAGTGTCATGGGCAAAGGATAATAAGTGCCAAAGTTTGGGGTTGTTTCGCTCAGCGGCATGCTTCGACTCCAGTCTATGTGTTCTTCGCAAGCAACTGCAAAAAAAAATCACGAGAAGACGACTAGCACTAAGTGTGGAACGCGCGAAAAACGGTTGAAGTTCGGATTTAATGAAAAAGCGCTGATCAGTTTGACAAGTAGCTGATACTGTCGTTTCCACCGTGTCTGCAGGATGCTATCTGTTGAACCTGAATCGTGCTTAGAAACAGGTGTCTAGAATAGTGTCGACCTTGATGTGACTGTACGTATCGCCCTCAGTATTTGCTTGATTGCTGTCGAGGTGGACAAGGGTAGGCCAGACTCGTTGCGGTTGATGACGCGAGAAATTGATGCGTGCTAGTGTGACCCACAATGATAATCCGAATTGGGCGACAACTTAGTAATATGGAGGAGAGCATGCGGTGGATGTTTGAAGCCTGTATGCATAAGGTCGGTGTGAAGCCTTGTAACAGGCATTTTAGACTCGGTTACTTTACTGCCAAAGAAGACTATATGAGCGCCGTCGCTCGTAATGTTCTTTCTCGGCTGAGGTAGGCGTACAGCCAGGCTCGTTGTTGTTCTGCCCACAAGAACTGGAGTGCGACTCGTTTTCAAATCATTTTGCGCCCGTCGTCTTCGTTGCAATACTGCCAGCCTGCTAAAACCAGTTGCCTTTCCATTTCAGCTGCACTCTTCAATTCATCTAGCGCACGGTTTAGTACAGACTCCGATTTGACATTTCTCGTCTCACAGAGACAACACCAAAACAAACATAAGAGGTAGGGGTTTGCACCTAGGCTCTTCTTCAACCGGGTTTCCAAATGAGAAAGGACGAGATTCTCCATTTCTTGCAATTGTTTCCGAATGAGGTGGTCAGCAAGCGCCTGTTTGGTTTTGGCCGCATAGCTATTCTGAAATTTTGTCTTCTCTGTCTGATCTGCGACTGCATCGTTCGATTCCCCGAGCTGCGCCGACATATACGTGAAAAAATCATGATTTCAAGCGTTTTCACCAGTATGTTTAGGTAAGCCAATGAAAACTGAGCAAAGTGTCACGAGTGTTTCTTTCTGTTGCTTTCTTAACATCAAAGGCGCGTTCTCTAGAACTAAGGAAATTCAACTGCAATTGCGTTGGGTGCTATTTTCAACGCGACAGTAAGTTGCGAGCATTTCAGAAAGGAGTTTTTCTTGCAGAATGATGACGTTGCTTTTCAGATTTGCTCCAAGTGCACTAGCAACGACTCAACTGAGCTCCATGACATGGTCAATTCGTCATTATAGCGCATATCAAGTATTCTTCTAACCTGTAGTTCCAAATGGAAAACGAAATCATACAGACTCGCAAGTACACAAGCGCACTGCTGTACAACGGCATTCCAAGGAGCAGGGTAATGGCTTTTTTTTGGATTTGGTTCTTCATTGCCGGAGCCTGAGGTAGGTATCTTTTGATCCTCTTGACGTGTATTCGACAAAAACTCCGCCTGCTTTTCTTCCGAATCGACCTCGACAAAATTTTCCTCCACCAGGTAGACTAGAGG
>NW_028293027.1:0-1000 GCF_964252035.2 Podarcis erhardii | reverse complement strand
GGCAGTCTGCAGAAGAAAAAGGGAGAAAAAAGGGAAAACTCCTGCTGCAGTGCTGCTGCGGATTCAAGTGAAGAAGCGAAGCAGTTTTTTCTTTCCCGGCTCGCTGAACGTAGAGACCGTGGGTGAACGCGAAGCTCCAGTGGCACCCACAAACGCGACTTTCACTGCAGGCGCTGAGTCTGAATCGAAGCTCCAGCCAAACGCGAAACGCCTGGATTTGAGCCGAGCAATTGCGCAGCAGCTGAAATCTTCCAGTGTGCCTCGAGGCACTGAGTCGGCTGCACTCGAGGAGATTGAGGAACTGCTGCAGCAAAAAAGGCAGTTTGGTGCCCAATCACCGCGAGTAGGCACTGCTGTACAACAAGCACCGCAGCACTGGTGGAGAGGTGGTGCGCAGAGCTCAGAGGCTGAAGAGGTGTCGCACCAAAAAGTGGAGGACAGTTCGAGCAACTCTCTTTCTTCTGCTTCACAGAGCAGCAGCTGAAGCGCAGCTCTCGCAGTAGTAGAGGTCTAGCGAGGCCTGCGATGCCGCGGACGACGAAAGAGAGAGTGAGTGGCGGAGCCTGCAGTTTTTGACCGAAAAAGTGCGGCAACAGGAGGCAGAGAAGCGCTCCATGCAGGAGGAAAACTTCCAGCTCGAGCAGATTCTGAAGCGCCAGTACTATCAGGACATGCAAACCAAGGAGGCAGAGCGACAGCAACTAGTTCTGCAGCTTCAACAGCAAATTCAACAAACTGACGCGCTGCGCAAGCGTCTAGCTGCAGCGGAGCAGAAACAAAAGAAGCTCCAGTTTGCGGCTGATGTGGCACAAGACGCACTGGAGCACTTTGTTGATGCAATGCTTCGCTCTCCTCGTCGTCAACAACAGCCACAACAACAAAAGCACTGGCAAAGCCACTCAGGGGGTCGCGAAACGCAGCCTGGTTTCGCTACTGCTGGGCAAAGCTTCGAAAAATCAGGCAGAAAGAGGCCGCCGCAGCAGCTGCACGAAAAGCGAGT
>NW_028293028.1:0-27558 GCF_964252035.2 Podarcis erhardii | reverse complement strand
AAACGCAGTTGTGAGGTGTGAAGCAGTATATGATGAAATACATTGACTGTGGGCTCTACAACACTCATATGCCTTGTAGACAAAGAAGTGCCAGCACTTCCAAAAAAAACAAAGAAACAGAAATTGAGCAATCCAGAAAGCAGATACAATACAAAAGAGATAGCTGCATACAATCTCAAATGCCAGCAAAAAAGTTAAGACAATGGCGTCAAGCATCTACCTTTTGCTGAGGAGGATAGGTATGGCTGGCGCATCTAACGAGTATTCTGAAGGCTCCGGAACGCACTGATGAAATTTTTCTTCTCGAGCCTGCTTGAGTAAAGCAAAAAATATATAAGGAGAAAGCAATTTTGCAAATTGCTCGTTTTCCAAAGGTATGTACAAGAAAATATATGAGCGGGAGCTAAAATTCACACTAGGCATACACATTAAAAGCAGGACATCGTTGAAACTTACGGAAGGAGCCATCAGCCTAATTTATAAGATAAATTGCAGTCCACCACTGCTTAATTCGTTTTCAAATTAAGAAAAAGTGTTTGTACCTGTTCGTTTGCGGGGAGAAGCGCGAAGTTGAAATGCGTATAAGACGAAATATCCAGCACATTGTTAATATTCCCATGCTCATCGCTTTGAGTTTGTTGGTCAGGTGCATACTTCCACTGATCGTCCACTGATAAAAAATGCACGAGAGGGTCGATTGAATACGCTAATGGCCTCTGCATGAATGTATTCGGCAATAACATTAGTGCAGCTAAATCAAAGCGGAGCATCGGTGTTAGTCCTCCCATTCAGTCCTCATACCTATAAATTTGTATAAGTGCAATCCTCGTGGCAAGTTCTTAATATAGGAAAAATCATGACCGCTACGGTTCAGACGAATTTTATTCGCGAAACTCCAATTATTGAAAGATCCGGTTAGATATACGTTGTGACCTCCGTGAGTCCAGCTGAAATAAAACCATAAAAATATTTGGCATCAATATCACCGGTCGACGCAATGAAACGGCAGTACAAAAAGTACAAATTTACTCAGCAGGATTTTCCCCCGAGACAAATCGGGAGCAATAAGATTGTTCGAACAACCGATCCTCCGTTATTGGGTTCAATTATGTACAATAAGTAAGAAATGAATGTGCATAGTGAAAAGACAGTAGGTGAATCTTTACAACTGGCAATAAAATCTTCAAGCCGCTAATGCTGGAGACAAAACGCCAATTGAAGGTAAGAATCATCTAAAAACTCTCAACAGCTTATAGCTCCAACAGAAATTCACAGATTGGATACATAGGTAAGATATACGTTTCTTCGTTTAAAACTCACAAATAACCGCTATGTAAACTCAGAACCTGTATACTTGAATACGTGTACACAGAAGCTTACGTAAATACGCAAGGAATAAGTTCGTTCTTGTCAAATTCTGCGGCTTCATGTGCCGCGGCCGGTTTGAGAACGGTCAAAGTCATTTTTTCAGCACCTGCATCATTGTTTACCGCACGCTGGCAGCGTGAATTACTGCTGAATAACTTCTTGTCATTCTCTATACCACCACAAGCCGCAGCTGCCGTCGGTGTCGCTGTGGGGTAGGTAGGCAAGATCGTATGCCGGTGTTTGTCCAATCTCCATTCTGCTGAGAGAATCTGTGTATGAATATAATCTTCCGGGCTCAAATGCTGGTCAAGGGAGGGGGGGGGAGGAGGACCAAAGCCTATATGTAAAAAGGCATACGCAATATATATATATATATATATGTATCGATAAATGGATTTCAAAATTTTTTTAAGTGTTTATGTAGAAATAGTATTCAAATACTTTATTGTACCGCACGGAGTGAAAAGACAGTAGGATTTTTCTCATTGAGGACGCAAGTGACTAAAGACGGTAGGATAGAAGCTGCAAGTGTACCTAAAAAATCTAGCAACGGTAATCATACCGGAAGGACTACTTCCATCGAAGTCGTCAAAGGCCTGATGGCGACTGTTGCTCGTCTGAGAACCCATCTATCGACAGATTGTTTCGTATTATTCATTCCCAATTGAGCTAAAAGATTCATCACCCTGCATTACCGCTTCGCTCCCCAAGGACTGACTGCCTCTCAGACGATAAAAAGCCAGATCAGCACGTTCACTTATCTGCAAAGTTAGCAAAACAACACTGTACTTGCCGGAGTCGCTTACACCAGTTCTGCTCCGTTCACCCTCTGGCTAAAAAGTGAAGTTGCCGCGTACAGCTGAACAGACACGAGAAAAACGGCCACTCAAGCAAAGTTTGTTTGGAAAACAAATCTTACGAGCATATGGATCCACGGCCTTGCATAGCTACAGCCTTCGCTCAAAAATGGGATTTCACAAATCGTTGAGCTTTCAGAGAACATACTCACTGTAGCACTTTCTCAAGCAGTCTTCCCAACTCAAAACGAAAAGATGGAAAGGACATGAATCAGCACGATGATGGGAAGGAGACGCATCTTCTGAGTGTATATCTTCGAGAAGGATGCATATACTGTGTCGTTCAGAACACCCACACATGTAGCGTACAGTCATCAGTTTTGAGAAAAAGACACTTTCAGAGATTAATACGGCTGATGCTCAGGCAAGGACCAGGAACTGCAATGGGCTTCCCCTATCTTCATAGTAGATATCCTATTTGTGTCACGAACATTAGACTGGCGCCACGCAAAGCTGCATTGCATGAATGCGGCTTGCTAAAAAGCTGCCATCAGACTTGTGAGCTTGAGTGCTTCGTCTTCAATATATATAATATGACCATGAGAAAACCATGAGAAAAGTATGACAATTAAAAAAAAGCCTTGGCTTGTGCTAAAGCAGGAATTGCGCAGATATATCTTTCCGTCCACTTGCATGCATGGCTCGCCATATCATGTCGCGACGGCTAGATTAACAAGCGGGATTCCATGCGTTCTTCGACGTCACAACCGACTTTGAACTTCATAGTTTCTCCTACATCAGTCGAGAACTTGCTGCTAAATTATTTTTGTAAAGGGTGCGAAGCTGTGTACAATGTGTACACTCATGGAGATATGGAAGTTAGCGCCTTGTCCATAGCGAGCAGGAAGTGAATGCTGCTGTGTAGAAATGTGCTGACTCCTCTTGCATAAAGCCCCTTCTGTTGTGCGCTACAAACTTTAATGGTAGTGAAAAACAGAACCTACTTTACAACGTATAAGGAGTCGCGATTCGGATTTGCCAAGCCTGTGCGTAACTCTGATATTTGTTGTACAAAGACTGGGAAACCTACAGGTGGGTGCTTCCTCAGATACTAATTATTTGATACAAGGGCTTCCGCATTATGTTCCTTCTCGTAATGAGCGTACGGATTCACGAGGAATTGATGGTTGTCGGCCATATCTTCCGTTTGTATACGCGCACGAAGGCTCAAGATTCTCTAGATGTCGCAAGACGCTAAATTCTCCCACTCAAACAGAGGTTGTGGAAACTGACATTATTAAAAGCAGAGCGAGCAATTCGTTAGGTAGCGGAGGCGCTACACCCTGCGTAGGGAGATTGTAAACTTGCGTACATATTAGCATGTACTGTACGTCAAATGTGATTAGGATTTGAACGACTGTGGGCAAAAATTCATCATGTCCAGAGGAAAATATCAGGTGCGACCATCGCAAACAATTACATCTACTTACAATCATGTGTACATATATGTATACATAAAGCATTCATGCATTTGTATGTATTTATGTAAATATACATGTGCATACAAATCGCATTGAGAAAAAGCCGAGGTGTGTTTGTCTCTTAGTGAACGAGACACGGCATGTGCATCTGGCCGAAGAGGAAGAAACAGTGTTACCAATTACTCCGCAGAACCGTGTCCCCTACAGTTTCGAGCTATGTATATTATGCGTATATAGTATCTCTAACCATTATGAAATCCTTCACAAAACACATGCGATGTAAAGCAAAACGGTCACATGTGTACATACATGTATATATACGTATGTATATTTATAAATATATATAAGTATTTTATTCATGCGTATATGCATATATATATATATATATATATATACTTCAAGTCACTTCACGATTATACTTCTGTAAACATATATACAGTTTTTTCACGCAGAAGGCTCGTACTTGTACAAACACATTTTATATATATATATATATATATATATGTATACTAATATGTATGCACACTATCAGTAGCAACACTGAAGTACCCTTCCAGTTCTCCAAGCAGTTCGCTTTCACGTAAGCCAACAATAAGTCTCTCCAAAGGACTAGCAGGTACTTCATCCTACCAACACGCAAACCTTCATATAAAATTGCATAATTGGTGGTTGTGCCGCTACATGCGAGGTATATATATATATATATATATAATGTCCCAGCACAGCTACATATACGTAATCATGTATGGTCGTCGAAAAAGTGAAGACACTTTTTATTATTACCTTCTAGCCATTCTCTTAACACTGCTTGGTCTTAGGTTCTACAACACGAAGATTGATTTTATCTCAATTCTGCGCATCGTTCTTATAACGGTCAAGCTCCTTGGATATTATGATGTAATGATAGGCATGCGCGCTAAACTGATAACATCAAAGTCATTGAATGCAACGTTGCCCTTTTTCGGTAATGAGTTATACTCTTTTATATTCGTCACCATAGACACTCCTCATTCCTCACCACAAAGACCATTAGGCCACTGTACCTTCATCACAGAACTGCTGTGTCCCAGTGTAACACGATAGCAGGGTTCATTCGAACCGCCATTAAAGCCTTCTGGCTCCTAATATAGATGTTTTATATAAGTGCTAGCTCTCTACAACCTCGTAGTACAAACTAGTTTGTTTGGAAAATTCTCTCACACAGCCTGCCTTCTTGAGGCATTGAGAAAAAATCCGTTATAAATTAGATTATAGTCTTTTGAACTACCAGAAATTGCTGAATTCCGAATTGTCATAAAAGTTCTTGTATAACAGTATCTTCATTTTCATAGCATTGACAATTAGGAAAGTGACTACTCTCGAAGGGTGTCGTGCTGGTATATCAGTGAGTAAAAGCGTTGTTTGAGGTTTGCCTCAGTTTACACAAAGATATACACATTTTTATATGTGAAAGGAAGCTCATAAAAATTCCAAATAGCTTCGCTGAGACCTGCTTCAGCGTTAAAGCCAACCGGCTTGTTGTCATTTAATACCAAGTAGCTGCGCGACATGACAGTGTAATTTTGATTAGTGACCCTGAGTTTGACTGATATTGATGAAGCTTGTATCAAGTTTCTCCAAAACAAAACTGCGTCTGCTACTGCTACGTTTCTCGCAATGGCGAGAGCTTCACACTTATTACGATACATCCATGGATACAATGCTGAGTTACAAGACTAAATTCATAATTTGGGCACATACCGTATCAGCCTTGTTGATTCATATTTCGCTCGTCGTAGCACAACAGCAAGATCTAGACCCCTGGGGGGGGGGGGAAACGGCATAATCACAGATTACGGTATTCAGCTGCCACACAGCCTGAAACTAATCCGGTGCGCTTTATAGCAGTGGCGTCAACTACGCTGTGATATGGAAAATGAGCATTTCTCACAAAAGATCGTTTCTTCATTCTAAAATAAACCCTTTTTCATGACTGAATTATATCCTTACTCAAAATCTATTGAAATAATGCGCTTTAGCAACGATCAGGCATTTTAAACGATATGTATGTTACTGACAGGTTCTTTCGGCTCGCATAAAACACAAACTGAGGCAACAGCAAGCTAACGCATACCAATGTACGCACGCCACTGCGCTCCATAGCTTACAACACACGCTAAAATACAACTTCGACGACTCGACTTCGACTCGATCCCACCAACCAAACTATCCACATCTGTCAGCTATTGCCGTCGGCAACGAATTACACGACTCACTGCAAGTCAGTCATTATTTTTTTTCATCGGTTGCAACCTCTCTGTCCTTAGCTGAGAAGGTACCGCATCCTCCAGAATTATTGGCTGAAGATTTATTCACTCCCGCATTCGCCGGAACAGCGTCCTCAGCTGCGCCCAAATCTGACTGCATACATCTTTCATCTGTTTTGTCTGTTTGTTTTGCCAGTTGGTCAGTGTCTGACTCAGTGTGCGCAGGCCCCACAGCAGTAGCGCGCGCTGCTTCCTCCCGAAGCTTTTTTCGGTTCTCTGCATGTGCCGCTGCGTGTGCCCGCTGGATAGCAGCTGCTTCATAACGCTGTTTGAGTAATCGAGCGACAGCATCCGCCGTGCATGGAGGGTCTTTCGCCACTCTGCGATGCACTTGCTAGCAGAAAAATCCTGCAGCACGATGAATTTGAACATAGCGTACAGAACTTGAAGTGTATCTCTTTACATGCGATAGCCCACACTCGAACGTAGATCTGCGCCCCCACGTGTGAACAACTCCTCCAAACAAAAAAAACACTACTTGAATTACCTACTCACACGTTCTTATCGAACACAAGGACTGCGCATGCAAAACTCACTTCTTCATCTTCTTCCCCGGTTACCCTGTTCTTGCGAACGATGTAGAAGCACTTCTGCTGGTCGCCGCGAGTATTTGTCTTCTCATGAAACCCAACTTTGATTCCTGCAAATTGCTTATCATGCCCGCCCAATTTCATAAAGCTTTTCGGATGGTACTCTAACAATCCTTTCAACGCCTTCTCGGCAGCAGAACCAGGTTTCAGCGCTTGATCAACATCTGTTTTCGTGAGAAACTCGCTTACGCATTTGCGTAAGTGATCCACACTACTAAAGGGAACACCCCCTACAGTGAGAGGCAGCGCAGCCAGCTGCCGTCGCAAGGTTTGTAAGTCTTTCTCGTGAGACAGCCGGATACGAGGAGGCATCTGCGTGGCAACAGGCAGAAGCAAAGACGGAAGTAAGCGCATACCATATTATGGCAGTTCACTGGCACATGAAAAGAAATAATCAAGCAGTGAAAAAAATATTCTTCTACATTGAGACACTTGCTAAGCATCAATTGCTGTCAACAATTTAGGTATACGTACCTACACCTTCATGTGTTCGCAGCACTAATATATACTGTGGAAGCTGAGATCGCAAGAACATCTACGTAAAACGACTGCATCCACCACTTCGACCGAGTTGAATACAGGTGTTGAACACATACACAATAGAAGTGGCGATTTCCTGCCATACGATTCTCTGTCAAATTCAAAGTTAAGCTCCTTTACAAAAAAAGTTTAGCAGCAAGGTGCTAAGAATATTGATTGAATCAAATGATGAATTGAACTTCTAACTCTTATTCACATCCAAGTAACAAAGTAAATTCTCTACCAGTGTATTTGATAAACGTGTGAGTTCTAAATCCTTCCTGCTTCCAATTCGAAAAAATCCCAGAAATCTCTAAAAATGCACAGTAAGGTTTCAAAAGGTCCTTTTTCCATATATGCTGTAGTACGTAGACATACATCTGCACGAGCAGCCTTGACTTCACGCTCGTTCATTAGCGTGGCCTCAGCGGTTTTGCTATGCATATTAATCTTGATCGGTTGGAGTTTTTCTATGGTAGCGCGATCGTTCTCAAAAAGTCCAAGAAGCATCCAGCACTCGCGCGTAGGTGAAGTACCCTCTCCTGCCCCGTGTACTGAATCAATGCGAGAGACGAATCGGACAATGACCTGCATTAGAAAATTTTGACAGAATGCAGCTCACTCACAATGCAACTCTTCTAATAATGTCGATGTTGCAGCGACCGATTTCTGCGTTGAACGTTGGATCCGATGCTTTCTCCACTAGCCACAGAGAGACGTTGTCACACAACTATAAGACTGAGCTCGACACTAGAGTCATCTCTATTGGTGCTGCTGGTAATGCTTACGATGCAACAACGGCACCTGATGTTGGAGAGTAAATTGGAAAAAAGTAGTTGTGAAATGATATACCTCACACGGAAAGGCAGCTTTTACAGCATCTTTCACTTCTGACCACTGCTTCACTTCTTCAGGCACGTTTCGCAATCGAAGAAAGCACCTGAATTATCCAGAAGATCCCAAAAGCCACACAAGGAAGAGCCGTTTTGTAAATGTCAAACACTGTGGAAAACCACTATATGATGCAATGTACTGACTTCATCACTCTCACTCGCAGACAAGGATACGATGTCTACGGGATCGAACACGGCTGACCCTGCGGCATGGCAATCTTTTCCCAAGCCAGTAGCCCCTCTGACACCAAGCGATGTGCTGTAATTCCGCGTATTCGGTCTTTCGCGCAGCTCAGGAAGTGGCTGAGAGCGACACAGATATGTAACTCCGTCTTGAGATCTTTTAACCTTCACAGTAGTCGAATCTGCAACAGCGGCTATAATCTCCTCTTCTGTTACGTTCAAAGATTTCATTCGAGGGCACATAATGACAAATTGAATGTCTAAACTCTCCTGAACGTCAACACCAGCATCGCTCACAAGCATTTGCGCAACAACAAATGAAAATCATATTTTACCAGGTGAAACCATCTCCTGTGTGCCAGAATGCCCTCCTACGAGTGAGGAGGCTGCCATAAGTAAGATCTCATTTATTGAATTCGGATTTTGTCAGTGAGAGACTTCGTAAAATCCACAAGATGCTACTATGTCAAGAGCTATCCATGCCTCTGATCAGTCTAGTTCCCCGCTTCTTTCCCCGACAGTTGTTTCACGTAGTCAGGCTACACTTGTATAAGCGGTTTTTGCAGCTGATTCATTCCTAAAAAACTCACATATTTATCTCCGGTACAATTCCTTTGCCGTGCAAGTACATTTAGGAACAAGAGATCCAATGGTACACACATTCACTACGCAGCTGTATCACTATGATTTCTCTGAGCTTGCTGAATGTTAGCATGTCAATAGCAAAAATAGCATATGAAAAATCCAGGAAATGCCTCATCTAGCTTCCTGAAAACTTTGATCAAAATTCTACAACCACTCAATTTCTCCAACCATCTCTTCAACATTTATCTACCATCGACAATGAGGTGAACGGCGCACCACCGTGCCTCAGCTTTTTCATATATAATTTATCAGCACTTCTGATACGATAATGCAGTACGTATACAAGCTGTCAAAGACCGCTACTTCTCTAAATTTGACGGGAGCCCAAAACGAGCTGGAGCGCTGTCTCACCCCGTGACCTTGCTTCGAGGCCGCTCTCATTTTTTCTTGAAAAAAAGAATCGTAGGTAAGACTCTCGTCCGACAAATAATACTCAATCTGCCGCTTGATGCGCTGTTGCAAAAGTTCAGGCGATAGTTCAGTCCTTGTCTGTGGAAAGTCATTGACTTTATTGATATCAGCGCGTTTGCGCTTCCTGCCCAGATGGCCTCCAACCCCTTCGACGGTTGCGCAGCTAGACTCCGCAGCCTTAGTTTGCGACATTGCCTTCTCAGTCTGTTTTTCTCGAGGATCTCCTCTGCTCCCTTTTTTCCAATATACTCGAATCCCCAGCTCCAACTTTAACGGCAACAGAGAGTGAATCACAATCCAAACCTGTCTCTGGCCCACCTTTATTCTCAGCTGAAACGTCTGCCGTAGGAGCTGCTTCACTGCGTGCATTTTTCACTGCTGCAATATCAACCACATGCGGCAATGCGCTTTCCAGTCCTTCACACGGCGAAGGAGATTCGCAAATATTCGGTGCGCCTTCGATAATCGACATGTTAGCTGCGTTGATATGTAAGTGGTCTCTTTATCTTTGATCCCGACGAGTTACTTATGCAGGATAACTAGAAAACGCACGTGAATTTCCGTTTGTGCAGTCCGTTAGCTAGCAGGAAGACGCAAGGGCAGAAGAAAGCTGGTTAGAAGCAATATATATATATATATATATATATATATATGAATTACGACCAACTTTATTACATTAGCTATAAAGAATGAAGTTTCAAGAAAATATGCTCATATAGTGAACGCATCCAACTCTCAGTTGACCAAAGAAAGCTCCACATTAGGAGGACGAGAGGGCAGAAAAAAGGTTGACTGAGAACAATATAAGTACAAATAAGAGCAATCACGTTACATAACCAGAAAGGACCTCGCTGTTCACGAAAGTTTGCTCACAGACGGGACGCTTTCGATCTCTCACTAGCTGAGAAAAGATATATTCAGAATATCTGATATGCTTGGGTGCAAAGGGAACACATACCAGTAATGAAATTTGACGAAAGCTGCTTCTCGAAAAAAGAATTACTGCCCCGCAAAAACGGATTGACGATATACGCATCGCTGGTGGAGTTGTAAATCCAAGAGTAAGCAAATAAACTGTGAATTCAAGAATAAGAAATTATCCTGGGGACGAGCGAGTGTAGGGTAGGATAAAACACGGCGTGTCAACAGCTTCTGCATGAGCGACAGACGCCCCACCGTCGATTGTTCTGTCACTCATCACACCAAGTAATTGAGGCTGTATAGGCATGTACACGGCTGTTCATGCTGTTGGAACTCCAACGGGGTGCCATTCTACTCTTGGCTTCTGCTTCTACTGGTCTTGACTGCTTTTTCTAATAATCAAAGAGTATCTATAATATGATGCGATCATGCTTTTTTCTCGTCCGAATTTCGTGTTCAAAACGACTGTAGCAAGGCCAAGGCTGTCAGAATAAAAAACTGTCACCTAGGGTAAATTTCTTTCCACGTCTTTCTACAGAGAAACAAAAGTACACTTCCGCGCCAAGCACTTTAGATATGAAGATGAAAGTGTTCATCCAGATTCTTGTGGAGTGTTGATACGTTTGATAAGCTCTGAAGAGAATCCATATTTTTTCTTGAAGTAGTAGCTGGATCTTTTTCTGGAATCGCTTTTTTGTAGTATATTGTGCGAAATGCTTTCTTCTAAACGAAATTTGTATCGACAATTGGTCACATTTTTTCAAAATACAGCTTAATTCCCTTTATATATGCGCCAATTTGATTCATCCAATCAGACTGCCAGTTGCGCATACATATAAATATGTATAAGGGTACATCTTTACGTGTATATTTTCATTTGTGTCTGTGCGGTAAAGGCTTGCATATGCAGCTGGAATATATATGTACATGAATCTTGATTCAAACATGGTAGATGTGGAATGAGCCATAGACACATTAACTCTTGATTCAAACATGGTAGATGTGGAATGAGCCATAAACACATTAACTCGTTTAATAATTTTGCACAACCTAATCGCTCGTACTCGCCTGATCACGTCATTTTTGGGAGCTAATAATCCTGAAATAGCTCAACCGGCCGAGGGAGCAAGATACCCCGAGAACATCAATTTCTAGTACACGCCAAGTTGTGGTTGTTCCGTAATTGAAAAGTGACGTCGTTCTGTACAATCTGTGTGGGTCTTTCCGGCACAGCGAGTCACGTAGCAGAAAGCATTTTTTGTTGTGCCAATTCTTGGGAGAAAGGTCTGGTGGAGATAGACCGTTGTTGTTGGTAAGCTTTGCGCTCGGTTAGTGTGTTCTTGCCAGTGAGACATCAATTATGGATTAAATCGTAGCGTACCGTACAGTACAGCACCTTGCAGGTTGATTGAATTCACCAGACTCCTCTGCGATTTTGTTTGGAGTTTGTCTTTGTATCAAGGGTCTAAAAAAACTTACTAACGTAGGTACAGATTCAAGTAGCAATGTTCTTTTTTTGCCATTAGTGTACATGTGGCTTCAGAGGGCGACGGCCGCAATTTTTTGAAGCATACAACAGACTACCCGATTTCTCCACGCTCCCAGCAACGCTTAATTTCAATCGATTATTTTGAACAACCGTGTCGGATAATCTTTTTGGCAGATTAATTTCCGAGTTTAGATGTGTCTCTGGTTTCCTACTCAAAGTAGTATATCACAATGACCTAACTGCTTAAAAAGTTGTAGAGGTGTTTTGTATACTGGTGTACGAAAATTTTTTTTGTAGATCTCTAAGTTCAGAATGACCAACCGAACACCTAACTCCTTTGAAAAGTTGTACAGATGTATTTTCAACCATTTTGTGATAAGTTTTTTACAACAGATCCCTGAGGATACAAAGAGAGAAGGACATTTAATAAACGAGGACCACAATCAGTACATGTAGAGATTGTCGCTGGCTCAAACTACCTGCTTCAAAGCGAAAATCGTCTTCTTTTTGAAGGATTGATTTCGACGTCCAAGAATCTCGACAGTTCTTCTGTGACGGATTCGGTCAGAATGCCAGAATGGAAATAACCCTGCAAGCGTGTGACATTTGCACGAAGGGAAGCTTACCAAAACCTAAAGAAAGTCTCTTCTCTTCGAAGAACTCTACAAAACTCCTCATGGCGTGTTTTTTAGCTCAGTAATGTGAATGGGTGTCCGTAAGACAGGCGCACACAAATTATGCCGCTTTCATAAATACAACTATATATATCTTTCTTGTTCTGCATGTTATTTTGTAACAGTCGTGCAGCGTAGATATGAGAATCTAGTTTGAGAGGTGCAGCATTGGCTGTGGAGACATTTTTACAATCTTGATCAATTGAGGAGACGAATTACATTACATAAACAGTTGAAGTTGTGCCCGTTTTACAGAAATTAGAAGTACACTCACCTTCACAGTTTCATTTGAAGCTGCGAACATACAGCAGGGGAGTTTTAGGAGCTCACTGTTGTGCCTGCATTAGCAGATAGAATTGCACAAAAACATTTGTATACGGCTTTCGGCCTTTACCGACAGAAAGTTCAATACAACTACGATACATGCACCCGAAACCCTAGCGCCGAAAAGGAAAATAGGTCAGTGCATGTTTTGATTACTTACGCTATGGAGAATTGACAGAATTTCTCGAAATTTTGTGGCGTCAGTTTCTGCTGAATTGTGGATGCGAGCATCTCACAAAGATGTTGAATCTGATATTGGTCCGCAACCTCGTAAAGGTCGAGGAGATCGTCATCGTCAGGCTCTTCTTCCAGGCAACCTGCAGTAGACAACAAATTGAAAAAGTGGTGTAGGAGTGCAATTTACAACACTATCACATGTACTCATTCGGTTGAAATCTCGTACAAGCAACGCCTCTAAAATCGGAATTCCGCTGACGATATTTAACTCTCATTGTGCGAGAGTTGTCAACCCTGAGCTGTAGTGCTTATGAATCAGTTTTTCGGAAACGGTGAAATGTTGTCATTTTGATTTTGTATCGAGTCTGTGCTACGATGACTAACGAGTATAGTGGAGGGATTGTACAGTGTACGGGCGCTGGTCATTATTGTGGGTGTGTCTAATAAGTTCAGGATGACAGCAGGAAAAAATAAACTAGGAGGAAAGTGCAAGGAGATGCCAAGTGAAAATCAATAGTGTCATGACTCTACGAAAACCACAATCAAGGAATTCAGAAGCTCGAGAGTTGGTCGAAAGTAGTAAAAGCGATCCTTCAATGTTCAGATTATTGGAAAGTCATTTTTTCCTTCGTTGTGATAGATTCATAACCTTGATATCTCTCACCTGTGTAAAGCAGGTCGCGAATTTTTTCGAAAAGCTCAGCCTGTATGTGAGGAAGCTCTACGGTCATATACTTTTTTTCCAGCATATCGTGTTTAAACATCGCTTCGAACTACGAGGCCAAGCATAACAAAGGAGGAAAAATCTATAAGAAAGCAATTCCCGTTACTAAAATAATCTCTTCGGTGCAGAAACTCTGCTTTCAAGCCAAGCATGTATAGCAAAAAGTTACATCAAGCCTTTCTGTCTCTTTTGCGCGCTCACCGTCTTTGAGCAGGCTTTCAGTAAGCAGGAATGTACCTTGACGCTTCCATCGCAACATTTGACTGTCACATCTCTCGACGCTTCGTCAGCCGCAACCTTTTCCCAGAATCCGACAACTTTCCTGTCGATCGAGATTTTGGGACCTGTAGCCTCCTGCGGAGCATGAAGAAAGTCGTTTTCTAACAATGCCAATATTTGATGTTGCTATTGATCAACGAATCGTGGTGGGGTTGAACTTCAGAGATATTCCCCGAGGCAACAAGCAATCGGCAAGCACCTACACGCTGCGCGAAAAGGCAGACTTTTAATAAGAGTAGGATACAAAGGTAAGTGAGAGGTAAAAATTTGCAAAAATTCGAACATTTCTTGAACAGTTTTGTCGTTGAGGCTGAAGGGGTTGATTTGTATATACCTTTCCAGTAGGCTCCGCGAAAACACTAACAACAGCTCTGCAGCGTTCCCGTTCTTGCTGCCAGGTCGCTGTAGACGGCAAGGACTCTTTGATTTCATATAGAACCTGTTGACCTCGGCAATAATGGTGTAGACACGTCACCAAAAATATTATGTCACGACGGAAACAGGCTCTCTTTCTTTTTCTTTTTCACTAACGACACTTTGCTTCCCACAGCGAAAGCAAGGGCACGCTAGAATTGAAAGGTCACGGTGAGGGCAGTGCGATTGAACCTGAAGAGCGTTTTTTCGAGATACGGATACTCTTTTTGTCTTGTCATTTTCATTGTCTCGTTTTTGATAAGAGATCTGAAGCGTGCAGGTGCTCGGTGTGACTGTCAACGGACTAGCACCCCGCCTGGGCATAAAACATAGCACAAAGCTTACTCACATAGCAGCCACATATACTAATCGCTATAGTTAGACGATTTGATGCAGCCTCTAGATGGCACTTCGTCTCACATGAGTCAAAGAGTGCTCTGGCTTTTTCGAGTAGTCGCTGCTTTTTTTAGAGTAAGGTAGAGCCGACAGTTTCTACATGCCTACTTGATAAGCCAGCGAAAGCAATTTAAAAACTTTTCCTTCTCGGTATTCGGTGACTTGAATATAAATTTGTCGATAAGTGTAACAAGCGGCGTTCCGTAGACGTCACTCTTCTTCGGTGTGCAGCCTCAGAAGCGAAACACAAAAAAAATGGACGAGATGATTTTTGAGTTGCGAAGCGAGTTGTTACTGCTTCGTGGTAGCGCCATAGTGTCGCATAATATAGCCGTGTTTTAGTGAAGATGCAACCGCTGTATCAAGAAAAATGTTTGCGCTTTATGCTTAATGTGAAGCGCCACTCTGCATCCAGCTCCGCTGACTTGATCAACGTCGCAAACGCCGCAGTCAAATTTTTTTAAAAGGGCGAAATCTCCTGCCTCTATCGCTTTCCATTGCCACTCCTCCAGAGGTTTCTTGTTTACTGACTCTTCGGTTTTTTCTCTAGCTTGATTCCAAGCGTTAATTACTACGGTTGCCCCGTCTTTTGTAGTCTCCATTCTATTCTACCAAGGTTGAAAAACAAAGTTCAGTTACCTAAACGCCGCCTCTCTCACCTATTGTACCAAGATACTAACGTGATAAACCGTCTATTTTAAGAGGAAAATTACCTGAAACAATATTGAAAACCTTGTTCGAGCGAAGATAGTTACAGTTTGATGCTGTGAGCACACGTGAAGCGTGATTTGAAACAAATCCTGGAGCTTTTCACAAAACAGAGAATGCGCATCGAGCCAGATTCAGAGCAAAACCTGTACAAATAACCAACACTGAGGAATTAATCCACGGCTTACTCTGCCGTGTGCGATTCCCCTGCGATTACAATGGGACTGTAGTTACTCACACGAGTTAACTGAGCGACAATATTACACCATGACTTCAAGTTGACGGTTTCATTTTTGGGAAGGACGTGCTATGTACATTCCAGCTACCTAATTACCTGTCGAGGCCTTTGCTAGGCAGCCCACGGCACTCCCACGCTGGAAGTGGAAAGTGGCATAGAGACTTTGCAACGACATGTTATTCGGGGTAAAACCTGCCCAGGACTTGCATGCAAAGCGGCCCACTTCTTCTGCTTCTGACTCATGCACTTACCACGACAACGCGCATGCCGCATGAAAATAATTCTCATGGTCATTCGCCTGGCGGACCTGCCAAAGCTCAAGGGTTTGACAAGGTGGCACTTATACGCAAGGTTGCAGCGTTGGAACATTACTAGTTTTTCTTCACACATACTAGAAACCTCCATTCACACTTGCAGCAGTGCATCTAAATCTTGTACCTGTACAAGTATATAGAAATGCAATTTAATCATGTGGAAGCGCATTGGACGTGCATTCAATGTCGCTGGTGCGAAAATCACATTATGAGATCCAACCCGTGAAACAGAGGATGAAGCACATCCTCAAATTCAGGGACATTCCTGGGCGAC
Source organism: Podarcis erhardii (assembly GCF_964252035.2). Classification (NCBI taxonomy): domain Eukaryota; kingdom Metazoa; phylum Chordata; class Lepidosauria; order Squamata; family Lacertidae; genus Podarcis; species Podarcis erhardii. The sequence goes on along the minus strand of NW_028293028.1, from coordinate 11,433 downwards.
ACATTGTGCATGGCTCATCTCGAAGCAATTGTCATCCTTCGTATTCCGCTCTTCTTCCACTTCAAAAGCAGAGTATCAGCATCGAATACTTGAAGGAATACAGAAGCATGCAGTGTGTTCATCTCCGAGATAGTTGTGTACGACGGCGTATGCGTACAATTACGATCACAGAAGGGAGAAACAGCTCATCTAGACAAGAAGAAAATCTGAATTTTTATAGTGCTCAGTTTTTCTTCTAGATTTCTACGTTCCGACAGCCAATCCCGCGAATGTCTGCTGCGGCGGCAGGGAGCGTTGTTTCGGTCATTGCTGCAGCAGGTGGCATATCACGGCGTTCCTGTAATAAGGCATGCTGACAGCATATGATGAAAAACCATCAGCAGCTCAGCAATAACTCGATGTTATCAAAAGTTGAATCAGCATTTTTGCACTAAGCTCCAAAACCGGAAAAGCGACCTCGATTGAAAAGTTGCCAATTGAGTGTCGATACGCTATGCAGAATATGAAAACATTTTTGTCAATGTGACCGCATAGTCGTCTGTCTATGAGGGTTCACGTCGAGAAAGTTTATGAGTCGTCCTGATGAACGTTCCCGTTGTATTATGAAGCTCCATTATCTGCGCAAAACTGCCTCGCTGTAAAGGCAGCGACAGCACTGCTTCTTGCATGATTATGACAGAATTATTGAGCATTGAACTTGTCAAGACACTTTTCACAACTGTTACATTTGTCTCGCGACGCTCTCATGTGATTAAAGCTAAAAGCAATGGTGTATCGTTCGAACCGACGCCGCTTTACACACAGACTGGCTACCACACGCAGAAAAAGGAAGGCATATTTGCTGTGCTGTGAGCGCGCACCTGAAAAATTTCTAGTTTGAATCAAAGTTGCCGTTTTACGCCTCAGTGCAGTGTCATACAGTCACATTCCGTTTATCGTGTAGAGAGCGACAGCATACATTTGAGGCTCTCCGCACCCAAAGCTTATCCGAATATAATTTATCGCATATCTATAATCAATACAGGACTGCTTAAATGATCCATTTTCTTGAATGCTTACGGCAATAGATTGCATGTCTTCGGCGTGATGGAGCTCTGTCATTTGTCATCCGTTTAAATTGCAAACAGAAGCTCGGGGGAGAGACTGAAGAAGACACCAGAGGCGTGATACACATATCGAGTATGTAATATAGTGTTATAAGGCCGATAAGCTGCTTGGTGGAGGCGCGACGATTTTTTTTTTTTTGCTGTATATCTGTATGAATACCTCGGTTTTCGCTTGATGTCATAATATCTCCTCGTACGATTGCCCCATTGACGAACTGCTTCTTGAGCACACATCCAACGTTTCAGTTCGCTAGATGACCATTCGCCTGCCTGTTTGTCGCCTTTCTTCGAAACAACATTCACTTCGATACGATATATAAGAATGTTGTACTGCCATCTAAGATCTAGCAGATGGCTCTCCTATCACTGAAGCGCCAATTTCCAAAATGTCGCCATGTTGTTTGAAACTTCAACCAGGAAAAGAATTCTTTATACGTTCCAACTCTATTCACATACAACAAGGACGCTCATTCCATGTCACACTGGGTGTCTGCAAGCTGCCTGCTGATGGCTCGCCTGAGCGTGGATAGTTTTCTCAAAGTTTGTCGCTTCGTGCAGCTAAACCATGGTCGAATACGAGCTGCTGCTGGTCGTTTTACATCGAGATTTGCTATTGATTGCAGCTAGTATAACTGAATACCAGCTACTTATAGATCATATGGACGCTACGCATAAGCGATAGGTGTACCGCTCCACAACTCTTGACGCTAACGTGGGTCCTATAGTCCACAACGTTACTAGCTGCCAGACAGCGCAATCGTACCAGAACGGTAGACATCATACATCATCTCCCTGTTTGCGAATATTCGCGGCACGAACGTAAAATTGCGCAGCATAGTTTCCCGCATAAGTTAGCATTTTTTTATTCTTTTATTTTAAGTGTCAGTGGCATTGCATGAGGAATGCTTTGGTGAATTAGTGTGGATGTATGGTGAAGGAGAACAATTAGGCTAGCTTATACCGCCTTGCATGCGATCAGTTTTTTACATACTGTAGCGAACATTCTGGCCAGATTTTGTCGGAGAGTGTGGCAATGATCTGGACTTCGTAATATATGAAGTAAGGTACAGTGAGAGTCTGTATCGCTTCACAATGGTCTTTTGTCGCAGAATTGATGGGGGCCAAATTTGATTGAGGCGTAAGGTGAGTTATTTCCAGCTACACCCCTGCTTTTTCTATATTGCATCAATGATGCTCTGAGAGAATTGACACAAGTCCAATGAAAAAAAAGCAAGAAAATTTTGTTTTACGATCTATTCAAAGCAATGAAGTGATATGTTTGTGAAATGAGTATAAGTCCACGCACCTCCGATGCCGATGATCACCACTTTTACCACCTGAATTACAAATTCTCGCGTGTCGAAGCCGCCTTTGCTGGCGGACACGTAAAAAACTTTTGTTTCCTACGCGGCGGGACACTTCTATCAAAGGTTTCGAATCTTCGGGAGGTTTCTTTCTACAGGTGGTTGTATCAACTTGCCGGCCAGCCACTTCCTCAAGCCAGCTGCTATGAAAAGCTTTTACCAAAACTGGCTCCTGAAGGCGTTTTAGACAATGGGAGCGTTTTTTCGAAATCTTATGTGATAGATAAGCAGAACTCTATTGGAAAGAAGCCTATAGCAGAGACGTTTGCAGACTCGTCTGCCAAGGTTGAAACGATTATAAAAGAATGCAGCACGCAGAGTCAAATACTGTACGCCGCTGAGCTAGTTTCGTGGATTCCCAGATGTGTAGGGCTTATTCGACAAGATCAGGATGATGACCTTGGTTGTCGTCCATTTCACAGTAATGAGAGGAGTGCGGAGTTACAGGCGGGCGATGGCAATGGGGCGCCTTTCTCACTGGACTCAGGGGAAATTGTGATGGAGAACTTGCTTCACGATATGCACTGCCCTGCTGTCATGGACCTCAAACTAGGTAGGGAAAGCGCTGTTGCGAATATCTGCAATAATTTCAGGAAATTTTGGTAAATCGTTTCCATACATGATAGCTTTATTTTCAAAAACGTGTCCACCTTTCTCGTATATCCTGATATGAAGATAAAATAGCAAACGTATCCACATTAGATGAAATGCCGCCTCAATGAATATGCGCTTATAGGCTGTTCTGATGTGGGCGGTTCAGGAACCCGATATTATTGGGATGATGCATGTGCTGCTAAACGGGAAAAAGCTGCTAGATATGCCAGAGAGCGTGGAAGCCTGCAAGTTGGCATGTCTTTTAGTGGTTGCTGCTGCTTTCGGGCTAGCGGAAACGTATACGTACTCAATGGTGGTTCGAGGGCATCCCGAGACTTCAAGCATCCTAGAACGGTGGAAGATTTTTCTAAGCTTCTCTACATGTTTCTTAAATTTCAAAGAACTATCGATAAAGCGGCTAAAGTGGGGAAAGCTTTTGTAGACAAAGTTACGGAGTTGGAGAATCTGATATCCATGGACAAACGGATGATAAACTTTTTTGGCACGAGCGTACTACTTATTCAAGACGCTGCAGACGATGTTTTTGAAGAAAGTAACGAAAGAGAAAGTGCTCTATTTTCGGCCGATTCTGAAGAGTCGAAGTCATTTTGCGGCAGTGAAAATGCTGACGATTCATCAACAGCAAAATCGGTTCAATATTCACAGTGTTTCGTCAAAGTGCGTATAGTAGACTTTGCTCATGTTAGCACGTTGCCGGAATATAGAGATGACGGTTTTTCTTTTGGTTTAAAAAACTTAAAAGCAGCTCTTCAACTGGCAATCTGTGACGTTGAGCATGATTTGACCCTCACATAGAAGAGCTGAATGGACGCTGAACACTGCTAAGACTCCACGAGCGCATGGATGAACAGTCACCATATGTGTTTTTGTTCTCAAGTAGAATTACATATAGGTTACGATTCAAGGTCATTTTGCAGCGCTCCCCACCTGTTTTTAAGGTTCCTTATGAAGTCTACATCCACTCCGTCAACATTTGAATAACGACAGGGTTTCGGAAGTCACCATAGCTGGCGGAGAAATGTGGTGACCATACAAACAGCAGAGAATTTATCCATTGGCCAATGCTGATTGATAGTGTACGCAGATGTTTGAGGACGCTTGTGTGTATTTGATTGCGTCCCCGCCCAGATGCGCTGCGGGGGGTACATTCAACTTGATGAACATTTCAACAATTTTCATTCGCAAGCTATTAAAGATCTACCAAAAGTAATTTACTTTTATACGCTTGATTCGAACGCATGCAAACTAGCACACACAAATTCAAAATTTGAAAAAAATTAAAAAATAAAAAAGCTGAATTTGTAGCTGTACCTTTTGCCAAATTTAGTGTGCGAATATACAAAACGAATTGCCGGCGAAAGTTGCCGAAAGCAGAAATATGCTGCAGACTTCGCCACCTGAGATCATCATGATTGTAGCGCCAGTGCCGTATGGCGAGTATTTAAATTTTTTATCTGTGTCTACTCAGAAGATATTCAAAGTTTAAGCATCATACGTGATCCATAATTCCTCTAATCGCTCAAAGTAATTGTTAATCTTCACTTTGGATACAAATTTAGGAATTTTCGTCACAAAAATATATTGAATGCAGCCGGAAGTGCAACAACAATTTCAACTTCTGTTTCAATGAAGGTATGAGCTGAATGAAGTTGTAGATTTCAGAAGGATTTTAAAAAATCAGTTCAAAATGGGCCTTTATTTTTCCATTGTATGGTGAAGTCCTCTAAATTCAGACTTACAAGTCAAGGACACGCTAGAGCTTTACTAACTTTCTCTGGTGATTCCCTGTCTGATGAATCGCTTTCCCTGTAGAAAAATGTGTTCGGAATACTTATCGCTTTCCGAATGATGTTTTTCACATCGGTGTGTGGAATAACTGCCATCAATTGAGCTCCCAAGACGATCGATGGGTTCGAGAATAACATGAGTCTTCATCAGCGCGTTGATGTGGAGGCGCTGTCCGATGTGATCACCATTAAGATGCATACACTTTGACGCGAACAATATTTGTACATAGGGTCATAGGACGTGTCTTTTCTTTCTCGAAAGAAAAACTTGAACAATTGTTAGCGAACCTATTGTCTGGAAAAGTGTCAGTTACCGACAAGTGCTGTACATTGCGGTTAGCATATGTGGTATCGCATGCGGCCCGCGGCCCTTACCGATGCTGAATTTGACACTCTATATACTGTCCCTGTGCCGCTAATCACATTGACTACTTCTCCTTCTTTTCTTGGTGCATTTGGTGAATGTACGTGGAAACAGTGGACGCTTTCATTTTGATGCATTCTTCCTTATGAATCAAAAGCGCGCCCAGCCACTGGGAAGCATGCGCACGTGGATCTCGTGCTTATTTAAAATGACAGTGTGACAATCGCAACTACTACAAACCTTCTTTTGCAGGGGTATGTTGTTCAAGCTGAACAGTAATTATGACAGTATGAGTACATTGTTTGAATCTTGGTATTTGCTTTCCCGCTTGACGATCGCAGCTACTACAAGCTCTCTTTTGCAGGCGTATGTTGTTCAAGCTGAGCAGGTGAGGAACTGGTAGCTGGTTTCAACAACGACAATCAAACCTAGACAGCCGTTTTGGCGGTATGATATTTCCTTGCATTATTTTTGAATGACACGTATGAAAGAGATATAGTTCATATACCGAACTGCTATAAAGAGGCAACAACAAAAAGCCATCTTTTTTGCACGGTTTTGCGGTGAGGAGTGTTGGGCTAGAATGAATAGTTTTTGAGTACCGATTTCTGGTCTGGATTCACTACCGTTTGCTAGTTTGTTTAGGTCAGGAATTACGTACAGAATAGGCGGTAGTCAAGTTCTTGTCGCCGCATATTTCTAGTTGTAGTAATGGTATGTCGTTTTTGTACACGAATTTGGCGATTCTAACGTCTTCTCCAACAGGCAAACGGCCCTTCCATGGAGCCGACAATTCCTACTTCAGGTTCGCTGCTTTTTACGACGAAATTGAGAAAGTGGATGAAGCAAAGTTCAGTCTGTAATCGCTTTACACAGCCGTACACACGCGGAGAAGTTGTTTTGTTAAATTCTCCAGAAGACGGATCGTTAGTTTGTAAACGAATAACCGGACTTCCTGGCGATATTCTTCAAATTTCGAGAGGTGTTCCAGAGACTAACCAGCAGATGAAAGTTGAAATTATCGTGATCCCTCCAGGTCACGTGTGGGTGCAAGGAGATAACAAAGGTACGCTTGCCGCAAACTCTTTAGTTGCTGTGCATTTCCTCCAGAATACACGTATTATCTTGAATTACGGTCTGATTTACTCTTTTGATTCGCACGCAACTGTTATCTTCGTTGTTCTACCGTAAAGTTGTATATGTTAATAAAGCAATCCTGCCATTCCTAATCTAGTTCATCGCGGGATACATTTCTGACAACGTCACCTTAGTCGACCGCAACATGGGTAAAGTTTGATTACACAGAATTGTAGACCAAGTAAGGTAATTTGAAACGATTCTTTTTCCATATAAGACAATTTTGGCTAGAGTGTTGAGTTTATCGCGCCGAAGTGCGGGATGTTCCTGTTTTGCCGGTCATTTGCAGGAAATTCGCACGACAGCCGCCATTATGGGTGCGTCAGCGAGGGCTTGATATATAGTTCAGTTCAATTTTGTCTTTGGCCGCCCCGATTTGTTTCGAGAGCGCGGTCGATGTCGAGAATCCCACCTTCTTGCTTCTAATGTGCAGCGTAGCAGATACAACATCTGCGCAAGGTGAAACCTGCATTTTTCAAAGCAGCAGTAACGGAATTTAGGAAATGATAGAGTGTCATGTTCATGGCGTTGGTGTTCCAAATCGGCTCTTGATCTCTGACTAGCGCACTCGCGTAAACAGACTTTAAACCTCACGTACGACTTCTGGAATTTTCAGAGGTGACTCTTTTCTTTTTCCATAATTTGAATATTATTAAAGGGATTGCACTGCATCTTTCCATCGTGAAATAATGAAGTTATGTAATCCGCTGAGGGATTGTTAATCTTTTAGCGTCTGCTACTTCAGTGTTATGCAGCCGCCGCTGACCTGCAATCTTGACAGGTCAGAGACTGGTTATCAAAGGACTGTGTGTACGGCAAGTTATCATCTTTTGAAACGGCCTAGAAGTTGTGTAAGACGCTGCTAGCTGCACACGTCTGCAACGAATGTGCAGCGGAGACCGTCGGTTTGAGCAGATGTGCGCAAAAAGATGAACGTTGAGGTTTGCCATTTGTCGCCTTGGGTGTGAAAGAACTTTTTGCGGCAAATCATCCTTCGCAATCCCTTTAAGGCTATCTGATCAGTCCAGCGCCATTGAATAGAGTTGGATAGCCTAGCACATATGGAATATTTGGCAAACCTGCAGGAGGCCTTTGAAATAAAGCTGGTTCTGGTAGCGAGGGCATTGCAACTTCTGTATAGCTGGCAGAAGGAACATTTTCGATTGCGTTGCCGTAATTACTCAGGTATGCATCATATTGTCTTGTAAGGTCGTCTAGGTATTGCTTATACATCTCTGGGGTGGAAGTAATGTTTCCCTGAAAAGCTGAGACCTGCTGGTCGACAGCGCCTCTGAGGAACCGTGGGCGTAAAATGTCATCTTCTTTGCTTGAAACATGTTGTGCTGCCTTCTGATCATCAGCTTCAGCAGCAGCATCATCGTGAGTGGCAGATATGAATTGCAGATGGATAGGGATCAGCCACATGGAAAAGCATACTCTTAAAAGTAGAAGCACAAGGGTTTTACAACACCGCATTGAAAACATCCTCACAAGCTGTCGCCTAGCTGCACATTCATAATGTCTGCTGTCTCTGCCCGTAAAATTTGAAAAAAAGTAAAGTAGCCTTTTTTTTTGTAAGGAAACTTTTGGAAGTACAGGATGACGAACGCTCACTTTTGGAGAGGTCTTTCGAGCAACCCTATTAGAGAGCTAGTTGAACGTCTTGTCTCACGAGTGTGCATGCATTTGGATCAGTGATGCAATTATTATCTTTTATAGTTTAATTCTTTCCGAACATTTATGCCTTAAAGTTCGGTGTTGCTGCAGCTGCCCACCACCGGACATAAAATGGATACTAAGGTCAGAATTTGAGTCAGAATTCTATGTCGTATCACGGTGTTGCTATGCAGTGACCAATTTTTTGCGGGACGTTGTCTTCATTGAACGCGTTTGAGATTGAATGAACTAATGAATTAAACTATATAAATATAAACTCAAATTGAATGCTGGAAAGTTTTTTTTTCTTAATGAACTTCCTGAACGGGTAAGAAATATTTCACCCCGTGCTCGCTCGTTTTTTTTGTTCAAGACACTATTTTTCAAGAATAAAGAATACATATCTTCCAAGAAACGCTGCTGTTTCCGGCATCTCCAATTTTTACGGAAGGACGGGAGCTTTTCTTCAATATTCCTGAAAGAATTGCGCATATTCTTTCGCGTTTGAACCAAAGGCGGTTACTTTTCATTTTTCTATCGATTTATCGATGAACATTCACGCCAATTGTACCTGTGGCTTGTACGTTGACGTTCTTGACGCTTCTCGGAACCTCAATTGTTTTATGAATAATTCACGAGCCGTAACACGTACTGCCTGGTAGATCGAAACGACCAATTCAACAATTCGTGGGGACAGAACGTAGCTGTGTCGATTTCTTGCTAAAAATCACGAATGTTCTTTTGCTCGCCACCGGGGTGAAAGCCTGCGTACAGACGGCAGTGCACTTGGTATCCTCGTGCTAGCTTTACGAAAATTAGCTTTTAGCAAAAGTAGCACGGTTCTTAATTCATGAAGGTACATTCAATACTTTTCGTACTCAGTGTCCCGCAGAATTTTGCAAGAGAGCGTGTAAGGTCTCATCTTCCTGTTATGCTTATTCCAAGCATATAGCAGAAGTAAAAGAAGGTGTCCCATCTTTCTTCCTTTTTGAGAAAGTTCCCGTCTTGGCATGCCCTGTCGCTTGGTCTACAGGGGTGTCAGAATCTCTGCATGCTTCAACTTTTTTAGTTGTCGCGTATGCTACCTGTGGAGCTATGGAAAAGAAAGCTACAGAAAAAATAAGAAAGATTGCTCCGCATTCATCTGTCTTATTTTAAAGACCCTCTATTTTGTTACGAAACGCTCAAACTGACGAAGTATTGTCGGACGGTATATGCATTAACTACGTGACTCAAGTTAGCAACGCAAGCACGCAGGCGTGATATAAATCCCGATGTCTGCGAGACTTTTTCGAAGGACGGACCGATGCCGAATTGTAGCGGAATAGATTGGGGTGGCTAAACTGACTTTATCAGTCACTGCAGTAGCGAATATTTGAGAAACAGTGTCTCCGTGTCACAAAGCGCGCAAGCGCACATTGCATAGCGCTTTGAAGCAGTCACCATAAAAAGCAACCTCTTGTACAAAGAAAGAGAAGAAGTGGTTGCTATGCTGCAATGAAATTTCCCCTCTCTTTTAATAATAAGTAGAGTTTCCCAACTCCCTCAAGCGACAAATCCCTTGCAAATCAAACGCCTGCACTCTGGCAGTTATCAGCTCGTTTTGTGCCTGCCAGCCTGCTACGACCCAGAATATAAACAAAAACCTCAGATAGGCGGTGCCAGCTCTCCTATCTATGTCGGCTTTCGCGTTTTTACAAGCTTGCGGCCCAGGGATACGCGTTGTCTATTTATTCGCAATTCAGTGTGTGCGAAAGGTAGCGAACTTTGAAGCACTGAAGGCCGATGGGGCGCACAATTTATCCACGAGCTTTGCGTTTTGCGGCCCTGGGTCTTTATTCTTAGGCCGATGATATACGCTTTGTCGTGAAACTAATGACTTTTGCTGATCAGTTTTTTTCCGCTCACTCAATAGCTCAAATTTGATTTGCCTTCAGCGAGAGACCGCTTCAGCCATTTGTCGTTGTCTTGATGCTGTAATCTGACAGCACCTGCTGCAGAGCCATGTGCAGAATAGTAAAGACCGTTTAGCACACTCGACGCAAGCGATAGTGGGATGAAAAACATGATGAGATTTGTTCAGACACTTCTGCTTTGCTGAGAACATCGAACACAAAGTGGAGAGCCACAGCACAGTATGCACCGACGAAATGTCTCGCCTCCTACGAAAGAGCGAAAGCTTACCTGCATAAGTCGTGGTTAGAAGATTGAGCTTGAAAATTTTTCAACTCGATTCTCATATCGAAATGGGGCAAACACCAAGACCCGCCGACTCATCGGACAAACTACGGCTACTCGAGACAACCTTGGTAAGAGGTTTTTGGCAATTTGGCACAGATGAAAAAGCTTCAGTCATAATCCGTGCGGAGGATGTCTCTGCAATTATGAAAGAAAGTCGTACTGCAAAGGTGTGCCGACATACAAGCACCTTTGAAAACCTGCTGTCAAGATTTTTTTTCTCAGATATTTTGTCCTCGAGTTTCTGAAGGATTTACAGTGCTACATGAAAACAAAAACCTATAAGAAAACTTCGGAGGTATCTTTAAACCTTATTCATCTGTGCCTTTGAATCGATTTTAACATATACAATGCAGCGCCTGCTTCAGAAAGATTCACATCGCAAAACGAACTTGTTTACCTCAAAGATTCTGCCCCAGGTGGCTTGATACTGCATTGAGTTATCTGTATAATCTTGTTCGTGCGCTTGAAACTGGTTGCAAGTTTCTATTTGTTCATCGCTCTTTTCTATGACAGTATAATGGCATGATTTAAGCTGAAATCAACAGGATCCCGTAGACAAACGTACAAACTCGAAAATGAGCAAAATGCTTACCTTGAGGTTTTATGCAAGAGGGTACGATTTTCACTTGGAGGTAGCAGATCACAGGTTGATGTTACCCAGATATTTCGCGTTGAGCAAGACAAGGCCCTGCAGCAAAGTCCCGTCACACCTCTTGGATCATACAAAAGAAATCTCAGCGTATGCTATGGATGAGTGTGTCGAATATCTAGCAATGGAGGAGAATTATCGCATAACGGACATTAGGATTTCTTTGAATGCAGTTGAACCACACTGGGGATACTATTTGTATTTCCACATGAACTTAAGTGGACTAGGCGGCCTTGCAACCTAGCGTGTAAAATTGTGAGACGTGAAAAAGAAAACTTTTTAAGGTAGAAATTGTTACACGAATGTACTTGGGGAGAGAAGCTTTTGATAGTCGACTCTACTTTGCAAGCGTGATTAGCAAATAAATATACGTTAAAACGCTTCCAGAGAGAAAACTTCGTGCTGCATTGCTTGCAAATACGTGAGTGCACCTGATCCAGCAAACTCACTTGTGTATACTAAAGAATTGATCATAACGTACGTTTCTCCGCGCTGAATGGGTTTTATTTGTTGA
>NW_028293029.1:0-20849 GCF_964252035.2 Podarcis erhardii | reverse complement strand
CAGGAGTCCATTGCATGCATTAGACCCAGTAGTATGAATTATCAAGGTGAACAGGAGTCCATTGCATGCATTTAACCTAGTAGTATGAATTATCAAGGTGAACATCCATTGCATGCATTTAACCTAGTAGTATGAATTATCAAGGTGAACAGGAGTCCATTGCATGCATTTAACCTAGTAGTATGAATTATCAAGGTGAACATCCATTGCATGCATTTAACCTAGTAGTGTGAGTAATCAAGGTGAACAGTCCATTGCATGCATTTAAGCTAGTAGTATGAATTATCAAGGTGAACATCCATTGCATGCATTAACCTAGTAGTATGAGTAATCAAGGTGAACAGTCCATTGCATGCATTCAACCTAGTAGTATGAGTAATCAAGGTGAACAGTCCATTGCATGCATTTAACCTAGTAGTGTGAGTAATCAAGGTGAACAGTCCATTGCATGCATTTAACCTAGTAGTATGAATTATCAAGGTGAACAGTCCATTGCATGCATTTAACCTAGTAGTATGAGTAATCAAGGTGAACAGTCCATTGCATGCATTAGACCCAGTAGTATGAATTATCAAGGTGAACAGGAGTCCATTGCATGCATTTAACCTAGTAGTATGAATTATCAAGGTGAACATCCATTGCATGCATTTAACCTAGTAGTATGAGTAATCAAGGTGAACATCCATTGCATGCATTTAACCTAGTAGTGTGAGTAATCAAGGTGAACAGTCCTTTGCAGGGAGTAAATTTAGTGGTATAAATAAGTGAAGGTGAACATCCGTTGCAGGGAGCTGATTTAGTGGTGGTATAAGTACTCGAAGGTGAATCTTTTTTGCATGCAACTGACTTAGTGGCATCTATGCGAGAGTGAAATTGCAGAGACATGCAAAGGAAATGGAGGCTTTGGAGAGTCAACTAATGGTTGCAGCGAAGCAACAAGAAGCGCAGCAGCAGCAGCAGCAGCAACAGCAGCTTCAGCAGCAACAGCAGCAGGAGTTGGAAGAATCTGTGCAATTAGTGCGCGAACTGGAACTAGAAAATGCCCAGTTGAAGGCAGAAATTTCTGAGTGGGATCGATTCGTTGCTTGTAAGCTTTCTCTTCTCGCCTCTCTGTGTGCCAGACGAGTGTACGCATGCACACGTTTCGTCTGAATTTCCGTAGATCCACATCTCTCACATATATGTGTGTGTGTGTATAAGTGTGAGTATATTTGTCTCTTCCTGTATGGTTTTTGGTGCTGAACTGGTGGGTGGTGGAGTGACAGGCGTTTTTTGTGCAGATGGTGTGTACACGCAAAAATCAGTGGTGAATTGTTGAAATTGAATGCTTGTTCTGCATGCGGAGTTGCGGTGCTGAACAGAGTGTGTGAAGCTTTGTGTGGAATTGGCTGGCAGCTTTTGTACTGGAAGAAAACCCAACTAGAGACGCATTTAGGCGATATTTGCTGCTGCTGCTGAATGCACTGCAAGCGCTTCAGTTTGAAAAAGCAGCTGCCACAGCGGCGGCGCAGCAGCAGCAGCAACAGCAGCAGCAGCAGCAGCAGCAACTGCTGGAGGCAAAGGAACAAGAAAGTTTAGCGAAGACAACTTTGCAGACGAAGGAACTGCAAGTGGAGCAGCTGCGTTTGGAGTCTCTTCAGGCCCAGCAGCAAGTCAAGCTCTTGCAGGTATTGCTGCTCTTTTTTCTGCTGAAAACTCAACAGAAAACCTCTCGCTCAGTCTGCATGCACACACACACACGTATATGTATGTTAGAAACATCAGTTGTTGTACGCCTCTTGTTTTCTCACGTCGCTCTCTCTCTTTTGCGTAAGTGATTTCACACTCACACTCATTTGCTTGGAGGAAAATTGATGTTTATAAGGTTCTTTTTGTCTGCTGCTTGTAGTACGAGCTTGCTCGTGCACTTGTTGCACTGCACATCAAGCACATGCACCTTTTTGTACCTGTTTGGTTTGAAAAGCGACGCACTGAGTAGTGGGGGGGCTCTGTTGCGAAACCCTCTAAAACTTTCAGATACGTATATGTGTATGTATATGTATGTATATATGTATATATGTATATATGTATGTATGAATGTATATATGTATGTATATGTATGCATATGTATGTGTGTATATATGTATGCGTATGTATGTATATATGTATGCGTATGTATGTATATATGTATGCGTATGTATGTATGTATGTATGTGTATGCATATGTATGTATATATGTATGTATATGTATATATGAATGTATATATGTATGTATATGTATGCATATGTATGTATATACGTATGTATATGTATGTATATGTATGTATGTGGTGTTGATTTGTACAGATTCGTTTGGCGGGGGCTTTGGGCGTGAGCAGCGAAGACGAAAGAGCCAGTTTTTCGTCTTTTAGCGATTTCCACGAGTGCCCACCCCTTTTTCCCCACCACTCGCCACCACCACAAACACAGCAAGGTCAACTAGCTCAACTTTCGCAGTCTAAAAACTCGAGCGAACTAGCCACTGCCAGTGACTGCTGGCTCAACACGCAAAAGAAAAGCATGCAGTCGCTAACTCAGCACTCACAGTTCACACAAGAACTCCCTCAGTCTACTCCTGTTGCTACTAGTAGTACTACTACTACTATTCGTACTATTACTACTCCCACTAATAGTAGTAGTGGTGGTGGTAGTGGTACTTGTACGACGAGTAGTGCGACTTCCACTAGTACTTTACAACTGCAGTCAGAGAGTGTACAAGTGCATGCACAATCTACTGAAAAACAGGCACTGCAGGCTGGGCAGACTGAAGAAAAAGCAGACTCAGTTGTGTTGGTGGTGGAGCAGCAGCAGTGGTCGAAAAAAGAAGGAAAAACAGCTCTTGTTTGTGCTGAGCAAAGAAACTTGGCACTTGCTGCAGAGAGACTCGTGGAGCAGCTGCGAGCAGCCGTAGGTTTTTTCTGCACAGCAACTTTTTTTGCTTTGCTTTTGCAATGGCCTCAAATGCATGCAGTTTCTGCCTTTCTCTCTGTCTTCGTGAAAAAACCGCTCAATCAAAGTAACAAAGCAACACACACACACACATATATATATATATATGTGTTCATTCACTCGCCACTGTGCTGTATAAATGAAAGTGCTGTGCATGGTGGTTCTTTGTGTAGGTGGTTTGTCTGTTTTGCATGCACTCTTAAATTTGTAGCCAACAACAGTATATGGTGGCACTCGAATGGAGCAGTTGTGGTAAAATGGTGCTAGGTCACACTAGATGAGATGGAAACCGTTTTTTTGAGGCGCAGAAAGGCTCTCACTACAAAGTGGTGTTCACTTCACTTGATAAAAATACGCTTTTTCACGTAGAATTCCCAGTATTCATGGTTGATGCTACATCCTCTTGCTTGCAAACCAAACTTCACTTGCTAGAGGACAGAGAGTGGCAAAAAAAAATTGTTTTTCGTCTTGCTACAAAGTCTCCGGATATATGCATACACAACAGACGCGCTTAAATAGTCCCACCTGCGTTTTTAAGTTTTGATAATAGTCTCTGTTTTCTCGTCTTCTCTCTGTACAGAAATATGTGTCTCTTTTTTGTATTTGTGCATGTATAGGAACTTACTTCCAGTCAATTCCGAGATCTTCATTTCTCTTATTTGGGCTGCAGATGACTTCAGCAGCTATTTAGACATTTGTTGATATATATATATGTGTATGAAGATCTCGTTTACTGTGTATATTCTCCTTTATGAATTCAAACCACAGAGCCGCCAATGGTTCAAAAAATTCACTCGAATCAGGCTCGTCTTTCTGTGTATAAGTGGGCACATATACATGCACATAAATATGCACATCCTATATTTATGTAGATATATGTGTATTTGGATGTGTACAAAATACTTGTATTTGTATGAATTTGGCTGTTTTCGCTTTTTCTGCGAATCAAAGAAACCTGCCTCCAATTCTATGCCGCAGTGCTTTAAATCTCGCAAGTGTGTGTGCGTTTCATGTATGGCTAGTACTCCTTTTGTGCAATATCTCACCTTCTTTAATGACCACATCTCATTCCTATGTACATTTATATGCGCCTATCTCACTAATATATCGCCTTTCTCTACATCCACATTATATACATATTCAATTTATGTATATACTCTACACATAACTAAATCAACTACCTATACATATATATATATATATATATATATATGTATATGTGTGTGTTTGTTTCCAGACACATATACATGTCCACTATTTGGCTTTTTTTCACTGTCAGAATGTTATATATGTAAATTTGATTTTACGTGCTTCTAGCTGTTTTGCTGTTGGTGCGATTAATGCGAAATGTTTTTCAGAATGAACGCATGCGTGTGGAGTTGGAGGGCGCGAGACAAAGCGCAGCAGCTGCTGCTTCTCTTCAACGTGCCAGAGATGATCTTGCTGCAGTAAACTTTCTTTTTCTCCACAAATATATATGTTGAGAACTATTTTTTGCAGTTGTATGTGTCTGGTGTATGTCTATACTTTCATATACAGAAATCCCGACTTTCTGGAATAACTGCCAAGGTCAAAAATTTGTTTTGCGGCCTTTCTGGGGCCTTTTTTGCTTTTTCTTATCATTACAGTCAAAGCGCTGCTGCTATTATATATCTCCCTCAATCACTGCAGGAGATCGTGTTTATAGCTTTTTCCTGTTTATGTGAGGCTATTCGCCTTGCACTCTTTCTGCCAATTTCGCTTCTGCTTTTATCGCTTCTACAACTCAAGGTCTTGCTTCTTTTCTCAGCTCCAATAATGTACATAAATAAATAAATAAAACTATATATATATATATATACGTACAATCGATTCTATTTTATCATGCACAAGAGCAGGGCAGCAGTCGATCTGCTATGTAAGCATATATATATATATATATGTAGATATGTATATCTGCATATATGTATACAAAAACATGTTTAAAGCATAATTTATTGTTGCGATAACAATGCTTTCGCTGTTTTTGGTGGAATCATCAGCAGTTTTTTGTTATGGCTTGAAATGTCTTCAAATGATCCAAAGGCCTTACGCACATATGAACTTAGGTAGATATACATATAGGTATATGTTTATAATCGATTTCGAAAAGTTTTTGCGTAAACACACATCCAAATACATATGCCTTTTTGTAAGTAAATACATCTATCTATGTTTGTCTGTTTTTTGTTATCGTGTGTTGTACGTATGAATATATATATATATTTATATATATATATGTATATGTATGTTCATATATTTATATGTAGCAAGGTGTAATGTGTATGTGAGTAGATTTTCACATGTTCAATCATTCATATGTTACTGCACATGAGTTCGTGCACCACACACATGATATAGATAACAATAAAAAACATATATATTCATGATTCTACATACACGTATTGGCAGAGGTATATCTGATTCCATATTAGTAAATATAGATATATGCAAGTGCTTTTCAACTCTGTTGATAGCACACCTTGTACAGTAGTTCTGCCAATGTACTTGTTCATATTCAGCATAGCATTGAGTACAAATATATTTATATGTACATACGTGTGGGTATTCACTCTGTATATGTGACGTGATATAGACACTTGTTCTTTCTTTTTCCTCAAAATACAGAAATCTGACCCATCTCTACATATATATATGTATGCAGTGTGTCTCTCAAAGTATAATATGAAAAAGTAGGCATTTTTTTAATTCGTATGTTGCTGCTATGTGAAAATACAGGGAAATGCTCAACTGGCTGCTGAATTGCAGCGAGCAGCTGATCGCGTAAGCGAGCTTCAACGTCGCGTAGGTAAATTCCTGCTTTCAACTGCTCGCAAACTGCTCAATCACATTTTTTTACATTACTCTGCTATGACTGCATGCATTGAGAAGTTGGGCCTCTTCTTGCTGCATGCAACTCCGCTTCTGTGGCTTTTTTAGTCAACTTTGCGTTCAAAATAAACCAACTGAGTCCGCACTTTCACCCACTGCAGCCACCTGCTCCGCCTCTATAAATCCACTCACATTCAAAGAGCCTCCCTATGCGCACGCCTCCAAACTCTCTGAATATATTTACATATATATATATATGTATGTGTATGTGTATGTGTATGTGTACGTGGGTGTCTAAATTTTTTTCTTTAGTGTTTCGTGATACAAGAATATCCAGTGTACCTGTCTTGATATCTTTAAAAGTGTCAGTATTCTCTCTTTCTCTCTTTCTCTGAGTCTGTATTATACGTAAATGGCTCTTACCACATATATATATATACGTATACGTTCAGTACAAGTATATGGATTTCTTGTAATGTAGCAGATTCTATGCCTTGTAGATATGCGGGTGCATATACGCGTGCGTATACAGTGAGTGCTTCTGTGTGAAATCAGTATGTTTGACTTTATATTTTGTCTGGAAAAAGTTGAATCATTGTGCATAGCGCTTTTCCAGTAGATTGTGTGTAATTACACTTTGTAGAGGAAGCCCAGAGAGAGGCCGAAACAGCGAAGCAGCAATTTGGTGGGAAAAAGCGGCGAAAAGGAGACCAACAAGAACAGCGGCAACGACAAATGGCTGAAAGAATTGCTGCTAGGGAGTTTTTATTGGCGAAAGGACTGCCTAAGCAGCAGCAGCTTTTGAAGGAAATCTACAAGCTCAGGCGACTTCATCAGCGAGCCCAAAAAAATCAAGAAAGCCTCAAAAACTCTCTCTTCAAACAAATCATGTAGCACAACACACTAGAATCAGCGATATCCACACATACATGAAACTTTCGTACACGTATATACGGACATACGTACTAACCAACACATAGACACTCTACAGATATACGTCAAACGTACACACATACACACACACGTACAGGCAGTATACTTGCAGACATGCAAAGATTTGAGACTTGTAAAAAATACAGAAACACACTAGAGACACATGCGTAATGTATACATGTGTATATATGTGGAGGTAGAAGTTGTTTGCAGTGCATGTGTAATGCACACGAAATTGCATTTCTTCTCACACGCTTTCGACGACACTGTAAGAAGTTCATGGAGTCTCCGCAAAATGCACACTTTTTCTACATATATACATGTGTAGTATACATATACAGATGGCTACATATCAATCACAGCTAGTGTGTGCTTTTGTGTGTGTGTGTGTGTGTGTCTTTTTCTCGTTATTCTTCATGGTGTACAAATCTAGAAATTCGAAAGTGTTGATATAAATTTAAATGTAGAAATTTTTGCGCACTCCACACATTTAAATAAGGAGAGTACATATATTTTATGGACAAACATGTGTACATAATAATGGGATATAAACTCTAAAGAAGTTTGCGCATATGTCTGGGTTTCTGAAGTTGCGTATTCCATTTGTATACACACACACACGGCTACACACGCAGTATTTGGATTTCTGTAGTGGTTGAGCTTCTTCTCACAGATCGCAGAGACATGTGTCTACATAGTTGCCTGTCAAAAACAAAGCTGTTGTCTCAGTGCGAGATGTATATAAATTACACTCACCTGCAATCATCTGTATATATGTGTGAAAGTGTGTCTACAAAACCGCAGTTTTTTTCATTTTTCGGTGGTGGTTGTTTGGGTGCTGTGTGGGGTGCTGCGCCTGTGTGTATTTCAGTGGAATGAGAGAGGCAATATATCACACGTTAGGCTGGGATGTATCCTACAAAGCGAGTGAGTTTTGTTTTCTGGAGTTGATGACAACACTGTACATGTTTTGCTGTTGTTTGCTTCACTACTGCGTCTACACCTCTAAGTGGTTTCCTTTGTTGGCTGTAGAATCAGCTACTACGGCGCATCAGTGGAATTTCTGAAGATTTCGTTTCTCAACTAAACCCGGTCTCTCGTCTAAGTAGCGCCTTTCATAAATTTATCGCCTGTGCTGCTGTTTTTTCGCCACTGTTGCAGCCTGTGTGTTTTCCAGCTCATAAAGCATGCCAAGTACTGCTCGAATCACTGCTGCAGTCATCCTTTTTCTGGTAGAGATTCGCTAGCTTCATTTACTGCTCTCGCTACTGATGCTCTCTCAAAACCAACCGTAGAATCTTTTTCAACACAAACAACTCCTATAGATCTTCACGGACAATAAAGCTTCAGCAACAAACGTTCGCGCACGATTCCTAGAGCTGTTTGTGCACTCACTCAATCTTCCGCATGTATTTCTGCATTGATTGTTCAGTTTACCCATTATTGCTGCAAGTACTGCTGATCTGTGCAGTAGTTGCTGCTATGGCCGGAGTTGAGTGCTGTTGCTGATGATGGCTTGATTTTCGCTTTTGGGTAGTGGCGGCAATTCCAGACAATGCAGCTCCGGCTTCAGTATGTATGCGTTTGTGTGTGTGTGTTTATTTATTTTTTGGGCCTTTCTGTTTTTTCCGAATCCGCTCCCACTCTCGCTGGAATCCCAGATACCGAAATAGTGTGCGTAGCTGACTATTCACTTTTAAGATATTTCACATATATCATAGTAGAAAGATTGCAGTTTGCAAATAAGATTCTCGCCCACGCACCATGGCTGGCTTTCAGAAAAAGCAACTGGACTTCCTCCCCAAAAAACTCAAAAAATGACCGGAAAAATTCCGCACTGTTACGCTCATCTCCACTGCTGTGCGTCACTACACTGAAATGGAGGCTGATATGCACACCCGGACACTTCGCTTTAGTGAATGCTATTTGTGCACAGTTGATAGGCATACGCTCAAAGAGTCCACGTACACAATCCGAGCACTTTCATACGTCTACGTACACAATTCGAGCACTTTCATACGTCTTCGTACACAATCCGAGCACTTTCATACGTCTTCGTACACAATTCGAGCACTTTCATCCATTCCTGAAATGATTCAATGGAAAAAATCTTGCTGTTTGATGCACTCTTCATTGCACTGCACTGTTCGTACGTGGGCTTGCATTGTCATTGTTGCGCGCATTTTGGCACACAACAATACATAATTTATCACACATATTCAGACACAGCGACTATCATGCCATTGAAAATTCAGGTGTTTTTTGGCACGCAGTATCAAACTGTAGCGTTTTTTATGTACTGTCAATCAAATGCATAGAGCATGCCCCGTGTATGCGGGACGGGCGTTGTTTTTGGTTTCAGCAATTGCTTGACCACTGCATGCAATAGTAGCAGACACCAACGCAGCAGAAAGTGCAGAGTGGGGTAGCCTCTAGGGCTGCAACTACAACAGCAGCATTTGGAGTCTGTCTGTATGCGTACACAAAACACAAATTATAAAAGGAGGCTCCAGCAGAAGCAGCCGGACCAGCTTAGATCGCTTGCACTGCACAATTATGATTCTATCCACGTAAATATATACAGTTCCCCAATGGAGTCCTCTGATGTTGTGCTGTACTGTGCTAACTAATTACGAGAGTGACAGATGTTCAACGTTTCTTCTTTATCTTCTTGTTGCTGCACTTTTGCTGCAAAAGTCCACACTGTCAACAGTCGAGTAAAAGAAGCAGCCTCACACAGAGACGTTTGCTCTTCTGCACTGCCCTACAGTTTCTGCTGCTTCTAGTACACACAAGTTCTATCAACAGAACTAGTGCTAGTACTGAAACGACTACTATCACTACTAGTAGTACTACTTGTATTACTATTTTTGGGTTATTTGCACTCGCACACATACTTCGCTTTGCGGCTACTTTGTTGCTCCTGTTCATGTCACTGCAGCACTGCTTGTTCCTCTTTGCTTTAGAAGAAGTTCAGTTCTGGTTGCAAACTTGCAAATATTGAACATGTCAAAGTGACAGTTGTCTCTTCTCTAATAAAGACTGCTGGTTTTTGACAGTGCTATATTGCTGTTAGTGCTGCCACTGTGCTGAGGTGCTCTTATCATTGGTGGGCGCCTTGTTGTGTGGTTGTGGGTGCTTAGAAGAAGGGGCTGAAGAAGAGCAAATTTTGCTTCAGAACTTATATGCCATTCATGATGGAATCATCATGTTCACCCCAAGCGGCAACAATAGCAGCAGTAGTCGGAGAAAAAAAAGTCAAAATGATGGCGCATGCAGCCAGGACAGCAGCGCAGAGAGTAGCCAAAGCAGCTGCACAGGCGAGCACATCGCCACTGACAAGAAGAACAGTCGAAGTAGTTGTTCTAATGGAATTACTGCTACTGCTAATAATAGTGATAATAATAGTAGTCGTAGTAATGACTGTAGCAGTAGTGGTAGCAGTAGTCATAGTAGTAGTAGTAGTAATAGTAGTAGTAGTAGCAGCAGTAATGATAGTGATGGTCGCAGTACTGGAGATCGTAGTCATAGTACTAGTAGTAGTAGTATTGGTGATAGTAGCAGCAGTAGTGGTGGGGATGGTAGTAGTTTCAGTAGTAGTCAGGGAGTTAGTGATAATAGTAGTGGTAGTGGTTGTAATGTTAGAGACGAAAGAAATGGGAGAGAAACAGGGGCAGAGGAAAGAACCAAAAATCTTGTCAATGGTGAGGGTAGTGTTAGGAAAGGAAAGTCAGTTGATGTTGTTGAGACGGGGCAGGCAACCACAGCAGCGGCTCAAAGTGAAGCTGAAAAGGTGACTGTAGAGAACTCCGAGGAGGCGTCAGGGAAGTGGCAGCAGCGAGAGTATTATGAGGCGCTTTCTCGGCTCACCAAGCAAAGTTACACGGCTCGGTTTCTACATTCGTATAGCAGCAGATACCAAGTCGATGAACGCTTCGTAAGTCTTCCGTAACATATGTTGCACATAGATCTGCATACAATTGCGCAGTCTAGCCCCCCGAAACAACCTGGTAAACTCAGTTTTTTCTGGCTCTCTCCCTCTCTGAATATACACACGTGTGAAAAAACGAAACCGTAATATACAGGGACGCAAATCTTTACTATATATATATATGAAAAAATCAGTCCGTGTCGGCGGCGTGGCATCTGACTCTAGTTCTGTTGTGTGGCGTGTGTATGCGTATGTCTGGTGGTGAAAGAATGCGTCAGTCGTAGTCTTCTGCAATAGTAGCGGGAACAAGAAGATGAATATATACGTGCCTACGCGAAAATAAAAAAAACAAACTTACATTTATCTTCAAAATCTTCTATTGTTCATCAAATGCAATGTACAAATGAAATGTACGATTATATAAATATACATCTATAGAAACAAACATATATATATATATATATATTTACATGCCTCTCCAGTCGGCGTTTGTATACTAGCGCAGGTGAGTCATAAGAGAATGCTGGTGTGCCTGTGACTACATAAAATGATGGAACAAATGAGAAGTGATTCTGTTACAGGTTTCTCCGCGTAGTATTTCACCGTCGAATCATTATATATATATATATATATATATATGTAAATATATAGTCTCAAGTAACTATGTGAATACTTCTGTGTATATAGTTTGAGTAGAGATGTGCATCTTCCCATTAGAATTCTTGCTCTGTATATCAGCGGTACATGCCGTATAGGCACTTTACCGTATATGATTATATTCCTCTGTAGGATATTAGCACTTTGTGTGAGTAAGGCAGAAATCCCCGGTCTCATAGCTTTACACCTGCTTGGTTCGTCCGCCGAGTTTTTGCTGTAATGGTCTTTCGTGTAGCATGAAGTTTCGATTGTTAAGGTTACTTGTGTAAGGTGTAGATCAGGGGCGGTAGCTGTAGAGCTTATATATAGGTGTGCGTCGAGCACGTACAAGTGTATTTATGTCTAGATATCTGTATACCTATCTATCTGTCTCTCTCTCTCTCTCTCTCTCTCTCTCTCTCTCTCTCTCTCTCTCTCTCTCTTATATATATATATATATATATATATATATATATATATATATATCTATAGGTGTATGAAAGTAGAAATTTTTCTATATTCGAATATACATGAATACATTCTATGAAAAGTAGTTTGCGTGTGATCGCGGTAGAATTGTAGAGCTTTTTTGTTTGGCATTACAACGTGTGAATATGTGAATATATATATATATATATATATATATATATATATATATACGACAGGAAGGCTACACTTTATTTGTAGCTTGCATGATCCTTAATTTGATCAGCTGCTTTACGGTAGTCAGCATACATCAAGCCTTTCAGTGAGGCGAAATAGCGTTGTCGCCAAAAAACGCACTTCCTTCAGTGCTAACAAGGGAGGGATGAGCATCTGTATAGCGAGTCCATAAACCTCTGCCTACTTATATATACATATTTATGTATGTATGTCGAAATACATATGTATAATGTTTCTGAAACAATGCCTGCTAAACACCATATAAAATATATATATATATATGTATACATATGTATATAGAAATCTATATCCTTTCCAATATGCGAGACGCGTAAACTGCTCACTGTTGGCCCCTCCCTGATATATTAGTCCACGTGAGGCATGTATTTAAGTGCCGCGTATCAATCGTTCCTCATTTTTCTTACAGTCAAGACATGCATACATATATAAATATATCTAAAAATTTTGTGTTATACATAAGCATACTTCCACTTATATGTATACATATATATATTTTATATTGAATACTTCAAAGAAAACCTTGTATATGGAACTAATTTATATGAAAAGAGCAGCTGTAAACTTGCTGAAAAGTCCATTGAAGTTTTTTTCAAAGCTACCGCCGCACAAAGCACGCAACGATAGAGACGATTATACAAGATAATATAGCGAGATGTGCATATATATACATATTTATGTGAGTTTGAACAATATAATATGAAGTCGAGTAACACATGAAAATGTATTTCTAGTCTCTGTCTCTCTGTCTCTCTCTCTCTCTATATAATTTTATATATATATGTACTTGCAAGTTGCGAGGACGTGACTGCGTAGTTTGCTCTTCTGCTGCTGCCTGAAGCATGCACACACCATCGTGTGGGTACGCCCCTGAAGCTACACTTCATGAAAAGTTTAATTGTTCTCGCAGAACTTTTTGTGAAAATGTTCATATATATATATGTATGTGTACAGATGTGAGAATGTCAAATTTCTCAGTTCCCAGTTAGGCGTAAGCCTTTATACAACAACTTTCGCCTAGGCAAGTATATGAATGTCATGCGCAGTATTTTATTTCGCTGCTCACCTAGCAGTATATTTTACCCATCTACCCTAATTAGTATGTGTATGCATGCAATGAATGCCCATTTACAAATGGACTGAAAAGATGAAGCTGTCACTTATCTTCATTGGTCGAATTGAGATGTACGTGCGAAGTCAAAAGAATCTGTTAATTATTTCGGTTTACATGTAGATTTGCTTGGTGAATAGAAAGCGTGGACATGTAATAGTTGTAGTTTCTTCTAGTTATCATATGTTCAATTTTCATAAAACGATTCTTCTCGTGTAGTGTAATGCGTTTTTGTCTCTCTAACAGCCTCTCCATGCTTATGCTGCTCCTATATTGCATGTTTTGCACAGAGAGCACGCTGCGCGACCTTACCCTGGCCAGCATTTACCGCTACTCTTTGCCTTGAAGAACTGCAGACGCTGCGAGCGCAATGTGACGGCAGTGACAGCTTCAAAAACGTACACGGCATGCTGCTGCCGCTCCCTTGAGCCTTTACAAAATAATATTGTATCCAGCTTTCTCTTACATACGGACAGAGGGAAAGATGCTCGCTGAATTTTTAGATATAATGTGACAATTATACAGCGTCGTGCTGCCTCTCATACAAAGTTCCAGGAAGTTTCGTTACACATCCATGTAAAAAGTCATGTGAAGCTTGTAAGGCGATTCATTTGTTCCACTCAAAGAGTTTGGATAAGACAAAAAATCAAAACGCCACTTTCACGTCGATCGGAGGACATGAAAGGGCGACCATATTGCTCATTGTATGATGGAAGCTAAGTGCTATATATTCAAATATGATTCGAGCAGTCTTTTTTCCCCGACTCACAATTACATGTACAATGGCGCAGAAGCGCCCACATGTTCACTTAAGCTTACCGTCAAATCATCGTTACAAGGTGATTCAGTTGTTGCACTAGTGGATATGAAAAGGGAACAAAAATATGCACAGCTGATGATTCGCGAGGATCCCTATGTAAAATTTCAGACTTTCGAACGGCGCAGATGTACTTGCACTCAATCGGGTAGATGGTTAAGCCAAGCATTATACACTCTGTCTATATTTCGACACTGCATATTAGCAACGAATTTAAGCGCAACAGTTTACTCCCTGGAAGAGTTTTCCTACTCGAGTCTGTCCAATTCAGACACTGTGAGTCGCATGAATCTTAAATAAAATGCAGTTCAATTTTTGAAGTTTTTTCAATAAATGCGTTTACTCTCCCCACTTTGAATAAGAATAAAAATAATGCCGTGTCAAATGGAGGAAATGACAACGAAAAGAGAATTAAATTAGCGCACGATATCTCAAGTACAGGTCGCGCGCTATCAGTCTATAACTATCCTCGGAATCCCCTTATAATATGACAAGAAATCAAGCTAGCAAGAATGGAATTGAAAAAAAATTTTTTTGCAAGCTCCATCGCATTTTTCAGAATACATCTGAAGGGCCGCGGATTTCGCGGATGGAGAGCCAAGATATTGGGTTGTACTGCACTGAACGACACTCTTAAATCTTGCATAATAAAGAACCTTTCGGCGCTCCCAACTTTCGAAAGTGAGTATGCTAGGCAAGGCTCTGGGGTATGAATACATGGGATTCTTTTTTTCTTGTTCTTAAAATGTTTTTTCTCAACGTAAAGCTTTGGCGACTCTCATGTATTCTCACGTACTGCATTTTCTATTGTTGCAACACTCGAGAAAGCGTGATATATATATATCCCTTTTTCTTTATGAATAGAATTTCCGTAGAACAAACACGTGACTTTGCGAAAGAAATCATAGTATAGCCTGATTCGTCTGGTCAACAATCGCTCACATTATGGCAATACGAACTTTGCCAAGATATCGGAAACTCACTGTGAGTCACGTGCGAGAAGCGTTGCCAAGCCGGGGTCAGGTCTGTGACTTTTCGCGTACGCTTTTCCCTCCTCGAAACTTCTGGTATACAACGACTGCCCTGCAGACGCTCTCTTGCAAAGCAACTGCAGGGTCACTCTTGTCCCGTCCTCCACTGACATAATGCTTAAAGCTTCTCAAGCACATGCTGAACGTACGGAAAGTACACCCGCTTGGCCGACCACACTCCATATTCTATTGTAGCACTACCCTAGAAACATCAAGGCGCTGCAAGTAATATGTCTGGAGCACAAACTTGGCTTCCGTTCCGCAACATCGTAAAGTAATCAACAAAAGCAAACACTGAGACATCAATTTGTCGTTTTATCTGCCCCCGAGGCATTGGTTCGGTAGTGATGTCTTTCAATCTCCGCTTCAACGAATGCTACAAAACACTGAGCGTCGGCGACTGTTCCGAAAGAAAATGCAATAGCCCTGCCCGAGCTTCCCAGCCGAAAGCCAACCACACGAGGGTCACTTAGTAATTTATTGTCCACGCAATCTGCATCTGCAGGATTTGCGCCATAGAGACACCCGGTGATGTCGTTGAGTTGTATAGGCCGCGTTTTCTGGTTAAAAGACAGATTCATAAAATCCCTTGCACGATCAATTTTCAATGTGCATTCAATTCGATGACCATCTGGAAACAGAACCTCCATCGTATCACCCGCTTCGTATCTCTTGAGCCACGCTTCCTCTTGCTGACGGGTTACTGAACTCTTTGGTCGTTCCCTTTTCAAACCGTCTCGCGTCACGTCCAAATCACTCGAAGCTTCCCCCTCGAATCCGCAGCAGGTCATGTTCCCCATTTTCCCGCTTGCTGGCAACGTAAATGGAAAGGGAACGCGTAGCAGCACGATATGCAGGTAATGCAAGACTTTACGAACGCGTAGCAACACTATATGCAGTCAAAGCAGGACGATCCGAACGCGTAAAAACACTATATGCAGTCAAAACAAGACATTCCTCACACTTTTACCGCTAAGGATATCAGAGGGCACCACTGATGCCTGATGTAAGTGGGTAATCATTCGTGTGGTCGGTGCGCATAAAGGTGTTCCGTTTCGAGAAACATACGTCAGCACATCCAAGGAACAGAAAAAAGCAGATTGGCCTGTATAATTCAAAACTGTCCTAAAATTTTCGCTGATAAGAAAAAGTCAGACGGCCTCACAACCAACAACTGATTGATGCGGGGAAAATATAATGATTCGGTGGGAGCGCGCTGGAAAAGAAAATTTCAAACCGATTAAGTATCGATTATACAAGAAGAATGATGTCCCTTTGCACAGCACTGTACGCCCCCTCAGAAAACCAAGGTTACTGATACCACCTCGCGCCGCTACTTACTAGAAGTTGAGCACAATCGAAAAAGATACTTGGCTTTGATGAAACAAAAGGACATCTGGTTAGATTTGGAAAGACATGCGCAGCATTGCCACGCTTTGCAGTTCATAATGTGTATCGCACAAACTCTTCCAAAGCAAAGTGGCGGATGAAGAGACACAAGGACACTCGAACAAGCAGCGTTTAATAACTTAGATCCCAGAAACACAGCGATTAATCATGCAGAATGAGCGCGACATACTTCGCATTTTGCGATACGCTTGGTGCGGCAACACAAACCGCAACGGATAAAATCCTCACACCAACACCTTACAGATGCTACACTCGAGTGTGAAAGTAACGAACATCACAACAGCTGCAAAAAAAAAATACATATTCTCTTAATCCTATATCCAATTTTTTGCACTGGACACTTTCCGCCACTCCGGCGGAAAATTCAAAGCGTTGGCGTGCAGCTTAATGCTCCGGCCTGCAGCTGGACAACCGGCCGGTAGCAAGGAGAAGCTGCCAAAGAGCCACTTTGTCGCTAGTGCTGCTGTCCAGGGCACGACGTGCTTCTCAGATTCGAGCGAGTAATGCCTTTTATTTTAATCGAGATAGATATGTGGTGAATCAACGAAAATACTCACATTCCGCAAATTTGAGGTCCTTTCTGCTCGCTGAATCTCTGGAATCTCGAACGGGGAGCGCCAGTAGTTTCCCACGCGCACGTAAGCATATACCGGTGAAATCTACCTGACTTAGCTCTTCTCAGTATGGCATATTAGATATAAATTCTGTCTTTTACTGTGCAAAAGTACGATACCTTTGGCGCTGGCATGAAGCTAAAGATTGGAAAGCTATCCATACAATAGGATTTTGTGCTTTATTGTACTTACAAAAATTTCTCTTTGGAATACAACTTGGTGCCTCATTGGGACTCTGGGTTGGGATATATATAAGTCTCGATATTAGCCGTTTAATATGTTTTCATTGGCAGCGGCGACGCATTCATACAAGAAATCAATCAGATAGAGCAGTAGAGGTTATTTCGTTAACGTAAAAAAAATTGACCATACCTCAATTCGGCGACGATTGCTCAAAAGATTTATATATCAGTCTAAGGAAGTAAACCTTTGCCACGTTTCCTCATGTAACTGTGACTTTTGTAAATATACCAAACTATGCCACCCGGTTCAAATATAGTCAGTTGATAAGGAGAAAAGGACGTGTCACGCATAATAGGAAATTGTTACGGATACTTCCTCACAGTGTAAGTTCAAGTTTCCTGCTGTTGCCTCTAGTCCTACCTGATGTTTCAATCTCATGAGACGTGAATGTGGCCGTATGCACCAGGTAAATCAATGTCATATTGCTTTGCATTTGGTTCACTCTCTCGTGTTTGTATGCCTTTGATTGCTGGGTTCGTGGCAAAAGTCGTTGAAGAATACTCATTTCTACAATTAAAAAAAGGATGACTCATTTGTACGGTAATTGTGTTGTGAAGCTTTTGCAAAATTCTATAAAAAGTTTCACTCGTTATGAAATAATAATTGACACGCTTGAAAAAATTGAATTAAATCATCCTTGATCCTTTTGGAACAACGTTGCATAATAGAGGCCGAGAATTTTATGAATAAAGCACACGCGAAGAATAGTCATACGGTTGAAGACGGCTCTGCTGCGCCATGACCGATATGCGGCTCCGCCGGTGATAAATTTTCAAGCGTTCAGCTTCTCTGGAAGCAGATAGTGCCTCTATCATAATTCAGTCGAGCTAGCCGGATAAATATATGTGTCATTGTAAGTTTTTTCCGGTGGCGAAATGAACTCGATGAAATTTCAGTGCATATTCGAGGTCTTCAAGTGCAGCTTAATCCACCCAGATTATTTCTTTGAAGTATCTCTTTGGTTTCATTGTGCTTATACATGTTATACTAATGTGAGCTTTGAAAGTGTATCGACACAGGGAAGCTAGCGTAGCGTTCAATTCACACATCGCTGACTGCCCTTGACCTCACATCGTTTTGAATATTGCATCATTGTAAAGTGACAACAATGTCTCGTCGTGAGACACCCAGCTTCTTTCTACATATCCTTCTTGTTGTAAATATACGTCTTCTCACTGGTAATACAAAAGGATTCTTGCTTTTTAGCGAGGCACTGCTCACGCACTAACATTGTACGTTCTCAAAAACCTGTTCACCTGCTTTGCATGAACGGAGCGCATGCAACATTGGGAAACGCTTGCGAAATCTTAATCACTTGATTTGAAGGAGTTGTGTAGCATTCAGATTATACCACTGACACTGTTACAAACTCACGCCTTCACAATAAGTCAAGGCGCCGTATGGGATTAGAGGTCACACATGATCAGCTGAATCATTGTATTCAACGCAAACTTGCTGGAACGCAGTGTGACTGGAACATTATTCTGACATTGAACCCGCTTTAAAAATTCACGGTTCCTTCACCGGAGGATGTAACGGAGGAGTTTGAGTGACGGGAATCTCGACACAGACCTCTTTGTATGCTGTTTCGTAGCACGTGTAGGGAACTTCCATAATCTCCGTCTTGAAGCACGTTCCAACCCGGTCTGTGTTGATGGTTTCGCACTTCACGGCAAGCCCTTTTCTAGAACATGGGAACTCCTCGTCTTGTTCGATTACGGTGGTGCACTGGGAAAGCTCGTACACGGGCACGTGTACACACTTTTCTTCCGTTGTTTGTTCTGGACAAGGATAGTCAACCTCTCTAGCTACCTCCTTGAGGCAAGCTTCCGCAATCACTTCTCCTACGTGACTGCAGACTTCCTGAAATTCTCTTCGAGGACACTCGAAAGCAACATTTTTCAACAAAGTAGCTGCGCAAACACTCTTTGCTGGTTTCTGAACGTTATAGCATTTTTCTGTAAAGTCGTGTTTCACGCAGTCGAATAATTCCTCTTTCTTTTCAAATTTGTAACCCTGCATCTTCACTATTCGCGGCACTTCTTCACACACTTCTTGCGGCATGGAAAGTGATTCGCATGGAATCTCTACATCTTTGCTTACTGGTCGCGAGCACATTTGTGGCATCACC
Organism: Podarcis erhardii; assembly: GCF_964252035.2. Lineage (NCBI taxonomy): Eukaryota > Metazoa > Chordata > Lepidosauria > Squamata > Lacertidae > Podarcis > Podarcis erhardii. Next base: position 1,494 of record NW_028293029.1, on the reverse strand, counting down.
ACTTCTTCCATCGTACATTCCGAGCTGGGGATTTTCTTATGACAAGTCTGCGCAACCTTCCGAGTAACTCTTCTCGAACAAACTTTTGGAGCCACCGCCATTACTTCTTCCTCACAAGGAATCTGCTGAAGTTCCTCTGTCTCAACCTCCACTAGATAGCAATGTAGACCTCGTCCATCTTTAGGAGCACTTGATGCTATTCCTACACCTCCGACTGGGTCACTTAAATCACTGGAGGTTCTTTCAGCCAGTACAGCTTTTCGACCCCAATCTTCTGCGGTAGCTGCAGCTATCCCAGAAGCTCTGCTGTTCGAGGAAAAAGGCCCTAACCGTCGAAGGGTGCTACCTTTTTTGCCCGGAGCTACACATCTCTCGACTTTCACTTTCCCAGGAACTCGTTTTGCACAGAGTTTGCTCACTCTGTGTGGTTGCATTTCGCTGCAGTCATAAGCTTCGTCGACAACAATTTCCGTTTCACAGGGCTCTTCAATGAGCTTGAAAGTTTTCATAGCAACGCTTCTCCCACGTGGAGACTGGACACGGATATTGCTCCTCGGAGAGAATCGTCTTCCTGCACTGGCCCTGTTTAGTGTGTATCGTGGCGGTGCAAACACTTTCCATAATTGTGCTTTCAAATTCGTATGTAACAGGCATTTCTACTTCGCGTTTGCAAACATCTTTCAATTCCTGCATCTCCACGTCACAGACTGTGGATGTTTCGCTACCCCAGCATTCGTATTCTTGCACATGTGTCTGCGTGTCATAACAGGTGTCAGGCACCAGTCTAGATTCAATTTTACAATGCGGAACGCTTATTTCTTTTGAACACGTGTGCGTCACTTGGTCTGTGATCGTCTGTCGACACATTTTAGCCGCTGTGACTGGCATATGTGTGCAGAGCGTTTGCATAGATGCTTTCGGACACTCGTAGGAAATCTCCTTTTTCACCAGCCGGTGACAAACATCGTCAGTAAGCTTGGGAACTGTGTGACAGATCTCCTCGACGGCAGGTTGTGCGCAATTATATGGCCGTGAAACTGACTCTTTTTTCAAGCAGCTTTTCTCCACGCTATATGGCACCTGAAAACATTTTGTCTGCTTGTCCAGCGGAACCAGGTTTCCCTCTGTGAAGGACGGTGATGCAGGAGGAGGTGAAGGAGGAGCTACCTGCTGCACCGACTGATTTTTTCGATCCCGCGGGCCGATACCTTTAGCAAAAATAAAAAGGTGTACACTTGCCAGCAATGCGATGCGAAGCAATATAACTCGAAAACGCGTCATCTCGAAGAAAATGACGAAGGCGATGTATTAGACACTGGCAAGGAATAAATTCAGCACACCTGGATTTAGACTTTTCTTACACACTGCGAACGCGTGATACACTGAAGTGATCGCCGCTCGTTTCAAAAAGCTTTCACATTGTCTGTGAACGTATCGCAGCAGCCGAGCACAGCCGTCTTGAGATGCGCGCTCGCAACCTTTATCAGATAAATG